>NW_020951209.1:5536745-5839150 GCF_900497805.2 Vombatus ursinus
ATATGCAACATTTTCTCTCTCATCTCTATTTTTGTATTTGCATTCCTTCCTCATCTCATTCTCTTAGAAACCATAGTTTTCTTCAAATCTCCACTCATGTGCCACCTTCTATAAATGAAACTTTTTCCTTACCCCTAGATTCTAGTGACTCTCTGACAAAACTATCATTGTAACCCTGGCCTTCTTTTTCTAGAAAGTTTCACCTCAACCTCAGGGTTCTCTTGTAACTTTGAGGGAGATGATGGGTATCTAGGCTCTCTGCCAGTAGTTCCAGCCCCTACTGATACTGTTTCTTCAGTTTCAGGGATAGTCCCCTGTACCCCAGTTCCATTTAATCACCAACAGTCAGATTGGTTTTTACAAAATAATATTTACTTCCAAGGCATAACCATGAATATATAAACTTACTCCCACAATTCCTGAGAAGCGTAATCTTTTCCACCTCTTGTCTCTGGGAAGAACGGGGTAAGATTTACAATTTTGCTCCATTCTTATAGAGCGCAGTCCCATCCTAAGTCCCAAAGCCCCTGGTCTTGAATCCCAGGCACCCTAGCTTCTCAGGACATCCCTGCTGGGCTGGCTGGCTGTACTATCCTGTCTGGAATCTTGGCTCCCAGGTTGCCATAGCTTGAACTCCCAGTCTGATCACTGCTGGCACCTGAAAAGAGAAGGATATATGAAATAGAACAGAAATAATCACCCCCAGGCCCATTTCTTGGATCCAGGTTAAAAGATAAGAAGAGCAGGGGAAGGAAGTCCTTCTTACCAGTTTTTTAAAAATTTATTTTATTTTTAATTTATGAAATAAATCAAGCATTTCTATAACATAGTAAATAAAAAAGATAATTACAATGAAACTTTAAATCTATCATGTACAACTTGCTATTCCTTTTAAATATATAAGTTATTATGTAAATTTCTTTTTTCTCTTTTTTCTCTTCCCTCACCCTAGAGATGGCTACCATAAACAAATATGTGTGTATATGTAAAATAATTCTATACATACTTCTTTCTCAGGATGCAGATAGCAGCTAATTTGAGTATTTATGATAGTCAAATATAATAGTAAAAATGACTTATTTACTCAAAGTTGTTCTTAACACAATATCGCTGTTACTATATACAATGTTCTCTTGGTTCTGCTCACTTCACTTTTCATTATTTTGTGCAAGTATGTTTTTCTAAGACCATTGAACTCATCATTTCTTATAGCACAGTAATATTCCACCACAATCATATACCACAACTTGTTCAGCCATTCCCCAATTGATGAGCATCCCCATAATTTCCAGTTCATTGCCACCACAAAGAGAGCTGCTATAAATATTTTAGAACATTATAGTATCTTTTTCCTAATCATCTTTGGAAACAGACCTAGTAGCGGTATTGCTGGGTCAAAGGGTATAAGCAGTTTAATAACTTTTTGGGCATAATTCCATAGTGTTCTCCAAAATGGTTGCATCAGTTCACAATTCCACCAATAATGAATTAGAGTCCCAATTTTTCCCACATCACCTCCAATATTTGTGGTTTTCCCCTTTAATAATTTTAGTCAGTCTGATGGGTATAAAATGACATCTTAAGGTTGTTTTAATTTGCTTTTCCCCAACCAATAATGATCTAGAGAATTTTTTCATATGATTATAAATTGTTTTGATTTCTTCATTTCTTCATTCATTTGATTTCTTTTCATATCCTTTGGTCATTTATCATTTAGGGGATGACCTGTATTTTTATAGATTTGACTCATAGTTTTACCAGTTTTAAAGATGTAGCCTGTTTCAGTTAGATAGCCAATCAAAGGCGGCTCCTTCCATCCATGTGGTGGGGAATGTAGAGCACCTCCAAGTTAGGCTATCTGGGCATGCTCCAAAGACCCTGTCATATCATGTATGTATTTTGTATTTATTTGGTGTCTAGCAGAGCCTTTGGTAGTTTTCATGAGGCTCTCTTAATTAGTGGAGAAATGATGACATAACAGCATAATTCTGTGAAATCAGGAGTTCACATAAGAGCTATCTTTGAGGGGACATATGTGATACCAGACTCTCTTGGGACATGTTTGGGAGACATGTTTGGAAGATGCAAATGTTTAATAACCAGCTCTCTGGAGGGAAAAATGTACAGAAGATACTTTTAAATTCAATCTATATTACTAATATTTTTTCCATCATTTCAAGTCTGGACAATCAACAAAATAATAAATCAGGCTGTGATTTGTAACATTTATAACTGATTTCTGCTCATACTGAAAATTTAACAATAGGCTCTCAAGAGCCAGTTTGAGCTTGCTCTTCATACTCCTGCCTCTCTCCCAAACTACCTTGAAACCATTTTGTATATGTTTGTATCTATTCACTTTATATTTTACTAATATAATACTCTCCCATTAATACTAATATACTAATAATACTAATTAATACTAATAATACTCTCCCATTAAAATGACATTCCTTGTGAGTTGGTATTGTTTCATTCTTTGCTGTATTCCCAGCAGCCAACACAGAGCCTGGCTGTCGTGTTGTTAATTGATTGGTATACAACAGTTGCACAGAATGGGTAAAACATTCATGGGCTGTGATCGGCTTCTTTTACATTCCTGATTTCCTCACGCCCTCTTGTGGCCATTTATTTTCATACAACGAAGGCTAAAGAAAGCCTTTGCCATTTTTCAACCAAATCTTCAGGGTCTAACTCTCTGCTATCTTTTCTGTAATTCTAAGGTTTGTTTACAAAGTACTTCCCTCACATCAACCCTGTGAGCCAGGCAGAGCAAGTATTTTCACCCCCAATTTGCAAAAGAGGAAATGGAGGGTCAGAGTGGTAAATTGCTTTAAAAAACATCTTGATTATAGTTAGTATTAAATAAAATTCTTAGCTATCCACCTTCTGCAACCTTACCTGCTTCTCTTCTAACACTCTCTGATGCTGTATTGTAGCACTCCAGAGATGGAGCCCAGAGGGAAAGAATCTTTTTGGTTGAGAGTGTCTAAAAATCTGTTCCTTTGGTGCTCTAGGGAATAATTCTTGTCCTCTCTGAGAATCGTACACATGCAAGGTAACAGTGTAACCAGCTGCAGGCAGAACAAGTGTTGCAAGTGTGGAAAAAGGCAAGCAGTTCAACAATATAGAATCTCTAAGTAGAAGTAGAACAATAAGGAAAAGGGGCGCTAGGTGGCGCAGTGGCATCAGCCCTGGAGTCAGGAGGACCTGAGTTGAAATGCAGCCTCAAACACTTGACACGAGCTGTGTGTCCCTGAACAAGTCATTTAACTCCAATTGGCTCCACTGTAACCCTAATTGGCTCCACTGTAACCCCACTTGGCTCCACTGTAATCCCAATTGCCTCATCAAAAAAAAAAAAAAAAAAAATAAGGGAAGGGATAATTTCTAAACAATGAAAAAAAAATCCCCAAACCCCTGAAAATTGCTTTTCATACCTTGCCTCTCTCCCAAACTACCTTGAAACCATTTTGTATATGTTTGTATCTATTGACTTTATATTTTACTAATATATTTGTTGTCTCTCCCATTAAAATGACATTCCTTGTGAGTTGGTATTGTTTCATTCTTTGCTGTATTCCCTGTAATGCCTAAAGGCACTCAAGTGACACAGTGGATAGAGCACTGAATCTGGGCTTAGGAAGACCTATATTCAAATCCAGCTTCAGGCATATACTGGCTGTGTGATCCTGGACAAATCACTTAATCTCTCTCTGCCTCAGTTTCCTCAACTGTAAAATGAGGATCATGAAACACCTACCTTGCAGAGTTATTGTGAGGATCCAATGAAATAATATTTGTCTTTACAAATTAGCTCAGTGCCTGGTACACAGTAAGTGCTTAATAAATGCTTATTACCTTCCTTCAAAAATTTAATGTTTGATAAAAAAAACAGAGGACCACAGAAGAGCATAAGCACAAGCTGAGTGACATTGTTGGACAATAGTTTGTGGGGGGAAAGATCTGGATTTTTTATTGGACTGCAACTTCCGTGTGGGTCAAATATGTAACACTGTAGCCAACAAAGCTAATCATATTAATTATTATTAATCATTAATCATATTAGATCTTAGTTTCTTTCCAGAGTGGCATAGCATACAGAACATGGGTATGATAGTTGTGCTGAACTCTCTCTTGGTCATACCATATCTAGTGTAGGTTTTGGTTCTGAGGGCCATGTTTTAGGGAGGACAGTGGCAAGCTGGACAGACTCCAAGGGAGATAGACTAGCACGAGATCAGGTTGAAGAAACTGGGAAAAGAGAAAACTTGGAATGAGGGGATAGAGTGGGATCTGTAATAGCTATTCTCAAGTGTAACTTGTGTTCTGCTTGTTTTCTATGGATTACAGCTTTTCTCTGGGCCTCAGGAGATGATTCAGAGAAAGAAAAAGCAAGCAATGTCTAATGATTTTGGTAAGGGAAATTGATTATCCTTTCCCTCTTTGCATGGGGATCACAATCAAAAGTCATAGAATAAAATAAGTATGATATGTGTATGCTGTGGTATCCCCTTTTTGCTTCCTGTCTTTCTATTTACTTCGTTTGGCTTCTGGGAGGAGACAGAGACAGAACCAACCAGGAGAGATCGGAGTGGCCACATAGAGAGGTGCTATGTCCAGAAGCCTTGAGGCCATTAGGAGACCTTTGGAGCCTGGAGAGTAAACAAGGTAGTTGGAGGCCGGCATAATCAGAATTCTATCAGCTATTGCCAATCCTGTTGGGCTGGTGACCTAGGAAGTGTTTTTTTCTTTACATCTATGATTCAGAGAAAGAAGGTAGATGCCCCTTCCCTGATTCTTTTCCTATGAACTGGAGATAAGTGTGATTGGCAACTGTGAAGAGATGATTAGAGATAAATGCTTCCATACAGAAGCAATTGATTCAATGTCTTTTTAGTTTATTCTACATACAGGCATACCTCGGAGATAGTGTGGGTTTGGTTCCCTACCACAATAAAGTAACTATTTCAACAAAGTAAGTCATATGAATTATTTTGTTTCCCAGGGCATATAAAAGTCGCTTACACTGAACTGTAATCTATTAAGTGTACAATAGTATTATGTCTAAAAAAAGTACATACCTTAACTAAAAATACGTTAATGCAAAAAAAAAATGCTAACCATCATCAAAGCCTTCAAAGAATCATAGTCTTTTTGCTGGTGGAGGGTCTTACCACAATGTTGATGGCTGCTGACTGATCAGGGTGGTAGTTATTGAACATTGGGATGGCTGTGGCAATTTCTTAAAATAAAACAACCACGACATTTGCCTCATCTATTGACTCTTCCTTTCACGAAAGATTTCTCTGTAGCATGTGATGCTGTTTGATAACATTTTACCCAGAGTAGAACTTCTTTCAAAATTGGAGCCAATCCTCTCAAACCCTGCCATTGCTTTATCCTCTAAGTTTATGTAGTATTTTTCAACATTGTTGTGTCTCAGGAAATAGTGAGGCCCAAGGAGAAGGAGAGAGACAGGTTAGTAGAGCATCAGATCACGGACAACTTTTATCTGTTAAGTTTGCTGTCTTATATGGGCTCTTGAGAGCTGATATGAGCCAACTTTAGCATATCCCTGGACTAGAAGGTTTAGTAAGATAGAATTTCTGAGTTGAAAGGCAACTCAGAAGTCATTTTCTCCAGCCCTTCCTGAACACAGATCCCCTTTTGTAATATCCCTGACAAATGGTAATATGATCCCTAATGAGTGGTCCATTTTATTTTTGGACAGTTCTAATGGTGAGAAAGTCATTTCTTTAGTAAGCCCCTTGTTCTAACTATCTATTTTTGTTTGTTTCTGTGTTTTTGCTAGGCAATGGGGTTAAGTGACTTGCCCAGGGTCACACAGCTAATAAGTGGCAAGTGTCTGAGGCCAGATTTGAACTGAGGTTCTCATGATTCCAGGGCCAGTGCTTTATCCACTGTGCCACCTAACTGCCCCTTTATATTTCTGGGTTGTTTTTTATGTAGTGTTCTTTTTTTTTTCCTTTTTTTTCTGAGGCAATCAGGGTTAAGTGACTTGCCCAGGGTCACATAGCTAGTAAGTGTTAAGTGTCTGAGGCTAACTATTTAGCATTCTGTAATTCCCTGAAGCCTGGCAGGGAGAAGAGAAATAGAAAAGTGACCAAAAACCCATCTACAAACTCAAAAGGCATAATAATTGGGGTCCGTTTAGTATAGGGGAAAACAACACTACTCAGTGAGAATGGAGAGCATTTGAGTGATGGAGAGCCCAAAGCAATTTTGTCATGAGTATATACTATGAATCATTTGGACTGAAGAGTAAGCAGATGAGTTTGAAAAATATCACAAGTCTGACACAGATATGTGATGGGAGGTTAGGAGACTTCAGTTATCCAAATGTCTGCTAGAAATTTTTCTTTGCCAAAAGCAGAGTGGCTAACTTCTTGCCTTGCCTCAGTAATAATGAAATGCTTCATTATCAGGTAAAGGTTACCATAAAGGTAAATTCTCTCCTGGATCGGATTTTCACTAACAGGGAAGAATTGGTTGGTAGAGTGGAAATGATGGGAATCTTGGCATAAACATTAGATTTGGGGAAAGCAGAATTCAAAGGGTTTGGAGAAGGAGTAAGAACCTAAGTTCTAAAATGCTATAGAGGAAGTCAGGCCAGGAGGGATGGGAAACTCTCAAGAATGAAATTCTGAAGACACAAAGGGAAATAGTTTTGATGAAGAGGAACAAGGAACTCACCAACACATATTTTGAAAAGATAGTAATTAAGCATGAAAGCTAGATCAGTCAATACAGGATGATGATAAGAGTATGGTATGATCCTTTAAAAACTATGTGAGAAGAGCTTAAGATGAGTCTGAGCTGAAGCTGTTAAGAGAAGTGAAAGACAACAAAAAAGCTTTTTAAAAAGCTCTATTAGGGGACAGAGGAGGATCAAAGGAGGGCAAGAAGTTTTGCTTGGATAAATGGGATTGTTGATAACAAGAAAGAGGAAAAAAAAGGTAGAGTGTTCATATCTTGTATAGTACCCACTCTGAATTATTCCCCCCTACATGCACTCACATTCATGGGTTGGGCCACAGGCAGCTGCTACTCCCAGGTCAAGGGATATTAGACATCTAAGAAGCACCCAATATAGTAAATAGAGTGCTGGATCTGGGATTAGGAAGATCTGGGTTCAAGTTTTATGTCTGATACTTAATAGTTGTGGGGCAAATCACTTCAATTCTCTGGGCCTCAGTTTCCTCATTTTTAAAGTGAGGGTGTTGACCTCTAAAAGCTTTTCAAACTCTAAATAGATGACCCTATGATCTTATGAACTGAAAAGTCTCCATCAGTATGTGTGCATGTGTGGGAGGGGTGTAGCTGGGTAGCTAGAACACACAAATAGCTCACAGCAAAATTATTCACTAAGATAGCATAGTAGGAGCAGTATTTACAAGAAGGCCCCTATTTCCCCATAAACATGAGGCACACTATACTCTCCTATAAATACACAACATCTGTGGGAAAAGGTGGTACTAACTTAGAATACAGTGATAGCGAAGGAACGAAAGGAAACATGTGTCCAAGGCAACTCTCAAGTCTAGTATTAGAGGGTCCTGACATCTTTTCTTTCTTTGTGGAGTCCTCATGAAGCTCTTGGCTGATCAGCTTTGCTCAGCTGGACTCCCAGGTCAGGAGTGACTCATTCTTGAGTTCATAACTGGCCTTCTTTTCCACTGTGAGAGGTCCTCATCCTAGAAGCTGCTTCTGGTATTGAGTGACTGCCTTTCCGTATCCATGTCTGTCTAGAAAGTCCATAGGCGTGTTTTTTGCTGGATATAATCTGTAGGTATGCTTCCTCTTGACTCAAGCTGGCCAGAAGACTAAAGTTGCTGGTTCAGAGTAGAAGGTGATCATGGCAGAAGACTAGGACTATATGTCTGATTTCTTTGTTAATATGAAAGAAGTCAGACCATGATTGCCAATGTTGAGGGAAATCAGAGAGGTTCATTAAAAGGAAGAAAAGCCTAAAAAAACCTAAGGAAGCAAACCTAAAAAAAAAAATAGGTAGAAGAGTCTGAAAGAATAGGAAAAAGAAAAACAAAGAAAATATTTTAAAGCATGCTTTAGGTAGGGAAAACAAAGGATTTGCTTTGCTTCAAAAGATGAGATATTAAAGTGGCTAGGCTCTTGGCAAGAGTGGTGATTGTCACGTATGACCTAAATCAGATTGCTTGCCATCCTGGGGAGGAGGGAAGTGAAAGAGGGAGGGAGAAAAATGTGGAATTCAAAATCTTTCAAAAAAGAATGTTAAAAATTGTCTTTACATGTTATTGGAAAAAATAAAATACTATTAAATAAAAAAGAGATATTGTTGAAACCATTCTTCTGAGCATCAAAACAGGAAGAAGTGGCATGTGTCATGAGACATTAATCAAAAGTAAAGCTGAGGAAGAACTGGAAAATTACAGAAGAGAGATTCATTTGAGAAACCAAACTGAAGACAAAACTGGAGATCAGTTTCATTCGTGACTCAAAAGTAAACAAGAACTTAAACTAGAAGATGATCTCATAAGAAGCCAGTGAGCCTGATACTACATAGACATACAGAAGGGTGTTCACACAGGGCGTCATGGTACTCTCATGTCTGACAAAAGAGGAATGGAAGAATGAATACAGAGAAAGGAGAAGAAAAGCCAAAGGAAGCAGATGGAACATAGTGTAATGGAAAGATGACAAATACCGACTATTTAAGAGAAGAACACTGCCATTGTATTTGGTGGGCAATAACTTCTGAAAAATGAAGATTTATCTTTCAACTGCCTTGAGCCAATTTCTATAGATCACTTCTATTTTTTTCTCTTTATTAAAAGGGAACTAAAAAAAGAGATGTGTCCAGGTATTAATGTTAACACATTAACATCTCGTCATCTGTGACTGTATAAATTCAGGATCAGGGGACTCAAATTTGAAACTTCATCCACTTACTTTGTTTGCAATGACAAAACTGAAATGGCTACCATAGCTAAATAAATGTTGCAAGACAAAGGAAATTGAACAAACACTTGATGAAATACATGAATTCCCCCAAAGGGTATAAAAACAACAGAATATTCAAAAAATGTTTCAAGAGCAATATTAAAATTTTGTTTCATCAGGTGATCACAGGACAAAGTTAGAAAGGAACAAATGGGAGAATTCATCCCTGCCACAATGGAAATAATTAGCAGAATATTAGCCAGAAATTTCTTCTCTAAGTTTATGCCCTCCCACTCTTCTGGATGTCAATCTCTCTTCCCCCATGGGAGAGTTCTTCACTGAATCACTTTTTAAAATTTCCCTTTTTTTCCCCACTTTTGTTTCAATATCTGCCTTTACCTTCTAACTCATTCTCCTGTAGTCTCTCTTCTTTTAGAGAGTTTATAGGAGCTATTCTCCCTTAATTTTTAACCTTTGAGTTCCCTTCTACCTTCCTCCTCTTTTATGTGTCCTCAAACATTTATTCACTTGGAGGTGAAGTGTTAACTGAGGATAATAGCAACAAATGCTCACAGGTTCACTTTTTAAATTTTTATTTATTTATTTATTTTCTTTTTATTTATTTTATCAAATAAATTGAGATAATGTATGTAAAGTACTCTGCAAGACTAAAAGCATTATATAAATGTTAGTTAGCTACTATTGTTGTCTTTAGTTGCTGTATTTGTTTACCTTTCTTGTATTGTTGCCTGGGGTGTTTGAAAGAAAATAATTATTCAGATTTGTTTTTCTTTGTAGTAATGTATAAGAAACCTCTTTTTAGTGACCATGTAGCTTCTTTTCATTAATGGTTAGGCTCAGTCAGGTTCACAGACTATGTCACCTTGGATTGTATCTTGAGCTCTTTTGCTCTTTGGAACATGTTAGCCCATTACTTTTCTGGTGGGTGTGGAAAAGTCTTGTGTTATTTGAATTTCCCTTTCTTTGTATTTGAAGGCCTTTTTCCTGGTTACCTGTGGAATGTACTGTGTGTTACCACAATTGTTGAATTTAACTACTATGTGTTTTGGAGTATGCAGCACAGTTTTTTTGTTTTTTTTTTCTGGAGGTGATCTGTGGATTCTTTCAATTAGCACTTAGTTTAGAAGAGCTGGGAAATGTTCTTGTATTATTTCTTGCATTATCAGGTTTTTTTTTCACTTGCCATGTTTTCTTAGACACCTACAATTCTTAAATTTTTTTTCTATACAACGTACTTTCAAGATCACTATGTTTTGTTTGTATAGATATTATATTCTCACTTAATGTTATTACCTTCTCTTTTTCCAGCTTGTCCTTTACTTTTTTCCTTGATAATTAATTTATTTTTAGTTTTCAACATTCACTTCCGTAAGATTTTAAGTTTTAAATTTTCTCCCCCTCCCACTCATCTCCCCCTTCCCCAAGATAGCATACAATCTGATATACGTTCTACTAATACATTCATATTAAGGACATTTTCCCTCTAGTCATGATGTAAAGAACAATTAGAACTAATGGGAGGAACCATGAGAATGAAGTAATAAAACAAAATAACAAAGGAAAAGGAGAGCAAATAGTATGCTTCCATCTGCATTCAGAATCCATAGTTCTTTCTCTGGATGTGGATAGCAATTTCCATTGTGAGTCTTTTGGAGTCTGTCCTTCGTTTTTATTTATTCACATTCTCTATCAGTTGCTCTCTCTCTTTTGATTCTTTGAGGAGACTCACCACCATGGATTCCAATTTTTTCTGTTCTGCCAATTATTCCTGGTATGCAGGCTATAAATTTTGCTTTCACAATTCTTATTTCTCTTTCAAACCATTCATAAATGTTCTTCAATAGTTCCATACTCTCTTGGGAATCTACAGGGTTTTCTACCTCATCAGGTGTTAATTAATTTTCCTTTTTCTTACAACATTTATTCATATAGATGTCTGGACTCAGTTAGCTTACCTGGAGATTTGGAGCTGATATTCCCTGCTGAGACTAATAGCTTCAATGTTGTTTTACTTGCTTATGCTAAAGGTCTTTAACTGAATTTTCTTCCTCCATGTGTGTTGGCTTCCCTATTAGAATGTGAGCTTCGTGAGAAAAGGGACTGCCTTAACTTTCTATTTGTGCACCCAGCACTTAGAACAATAGTTCACATAGTAAGTGCTTAATAAGTGTTTTAATTCATTCAATGTTAATATTTATGCAAGATTCAATAATACAGCAAATATTCATCAAATGAATCAAAATTCAGTGAATCAACAAATTCACAAGTCTACAAAAAGCATCTCAAAGGGAACTGACGTAACAGAAATACACACTGGAAAATGGTTTTATGGTCCTACAACAAAAGCTAGTAAGTGTCTAAGGCTAGATTTAAATTCAGGACTTACTGACTTCAGGCCTGGCATTCTATCCCACTACATTGCTAGCTGCCCCTAAGCTGGACAATGTTCAGAGAAAGTGAAAGGACTTTAATCAACATCATGAGGATAGGTTGAAGAAACTGGGAATAGTTAACCTCCTTTTCATGCAATCTATGATCCATACAAACTGATCTTCTTGACCTTTATCACACACCAGACTCCATCTCTCATCTTTGCATCTTTGCACAGATTGTCTCCCCTGCCTAGAATGCAATCCCTCCTTGCCTCTACTTCCTAGAATCACTGGTTTCTTTTGAAGGGAGACTCAAATGCCTCCTCCCTCATGAGATCTTTCTTGTTGTCCCTTGCTTCTAGTCCTTAATGCTACCTAATTACATTAATATTAATATATTTCATATCTACCTATATATATGTACGTGTTTTTTTCCCTCAGCTGAAAGGAAAGAAAGTTTAAAGAATGCAGAACAAGTGGCCTAATTAACCCATAGCATTTCAAGAGGATTTTAGGATGAAATGGAAAGAAGGATTTTTTTTTTAATCAAGAAGAAGAGATCTTTTAATTTCAGTAATAATGCACTATTATCTGCATCACTGTAAGGGGAGTCACAACATTTAGATTCTAACATCACAATCACCAACGTGCTGCCTGAGAAAATGAAAATGACACTATAAAAAACTGAAGGTGGGAACAGTAGCTGGATAAATCAAGTATGCTCAGAGTATGTTCATCCTGTAAATGACATGATTATGAGGACATTGAGAGGCTAATTCTCAATATATTTGAAAGAGAGCAGAATACTAAATCAAATGTTACCACTCCAGAAAAAAAGTGATCAGGAAAACATCAGTAATTACTGATTCATATGCCTGCTCTTGTACCACTACAGAATCTTTATGAGACTAATCCACTAATCAAGGGCATCCTTGATAAAGGTATGAGAAGATAATAAGGAGATTTAACAGTTATTTGGAATACCCACAACTTTATAGTCACATTGTTTAGCGGAAGGTACATACTGCTCCTTAAGTATAAAAAAATCTTGGATTAGATAGAGCAAAACATGATATTAAAGGCTCTCTTCCAAAAGATGGAAGCTCAACCTTTTTTGAGAAGAACCTTACCCAAAGCAGTATTATAAACCATGGAAATTATGTAGATCTCTGGAGAAGCATTTCTCATTGAAGAGGCAGGAAGTGGGCATTGCTAGTTTCTATGCACTTTATTATCAATCTCACTTACTGGCCAACATGTTGTTCCTTGCACATGAAACTCCATTTCCTATTTCTGTGCCCTTGAACAGACTGTTGTCCATCCCTGAAAGGCTCTCCCTCCTAACCTCCAACTCTTAGAAGCCCTTAGAATCACTTTGTACCGGAGGCCTTTTCTGGTTACCTTCTATATACTCAGTATTCATTTTCTATATTCTGATTTATTTGTGTTGTCTCCTCTGTTAATATGTGAGCCTCCTGAAGCCAGAGACTATTTTTGCTTTTCCGCTTGTATCTGCTGTGCTTAGCACAGTGTCTGGTGCATGGTAAGTGCTTAATAAATGGGTGTTGATCAGTTGCTTCAGAAAAAGAAAAGCAAGTCATAATTTATATTGTTTCATTCATTTGACTTTCTTTATACTTACATGGGGGAAAAGTCTGAAAATTTTGTGTGTCCAATTCATTCTCAGTACTTCAGTTCAAATTATTTCAATGCAATTCATTAAATTATCATCAAACTTCTATGAGCAGGGCATGCTGTCCATCATAGGCAATACAATGAAGGATAAGATATTATAGCAGATCTTTAGGTGGAGCAAATCTTGCTATACTATACCCTGCCATGAAGGAGCTTGAAATCTAGCAATGGAAGCAAAATCTAGCAAAAAAAAAAAATCTAGCAAAAGTCAGGAGCTTTCCTCTAATTATAAGGCAGAATGTCATAATTGCTGTAAGAGTGAAAGAAACAAAGAGTTATGATATGAGAGAAGATGGAGAATTGATGTCTAGCTAGGATACCAGGAAGAGACTTAAAGGAGGAAATAACTGACATTCAAGCTTAGCCTAGAAAGATGGGTATGAATTTGACAGGTAAGAAAGGTCACTGTAGGAAATGTTTTCAGTTGTGTCTGACTCTTTGTGACCGTATTTGGAATTTTCTTTGCAAAGATACTGGTATGGTTTGCCATTTCCTTCTCCAGCTCATTTTACAGATGAGGAAAATGAGGCAAACAAGATTAAGTGACTTGCCCAGGGTCACACAGCTAATAATTGTCTGAGACCAGATTTGAACTCATGAAGATGAACTTTCCTTTTTCTAAGCCCAGTGCTCTATCCACTGTGCCACATAGTTGCCCCTTACTGAAGGAAATGAGAATAGTATAAAAATATAAGGAAACCAGCTCATGTTAATTTAGCACTTCCTCATAGCATCAAGGTAGATCAGGCAAGCATTATCTGGATGGAAAATATTGGCAATGTCTTTTTAACATTTCCTGTATCATGATGTCTTATGGCAGGTGCCTCAGCAGCACTCAGGAGAAAAGGAGAAACTTGTAACTTGAGGGATGTAGTTTATCTCTACCCTGGGAGGGATCTATAAGAGCTGAGAATGAATAATCCCTCTGCCTGTCACTCTGGGGATTATAAACCAGTCCATGGACTACTAATCTTCCTCAGTCCTCCATGGATACACAAGAGTTCTCACCATTTGCAGAGCATATCATCCCACTCAAGTTGTCCCGCATTATTAATTTAGCTCTTTCTGAACCACTAAATTCTAGTCCTATCCCTCATGTCCATCATCATCTTCTCTGATCCATCCTTTTTCTTCAGTGTAATTTTGTAGTTTAGTGCTTATTATTATACTGTTGATTATACACTTATCTGCATGGGTCTCTGTATTGCTAAGCAGCCTTATTTATTGCAGCTTAAATTAGTTTCAGCATTCAGATTGGTTTACAAATGACACAGAGTCTCAAGTTTGATTTACATATAAGTATATAGTAAAAGTATTTATTATTAAGATTTATATATAAGTATATAGTAAAAGTATTTATTATTAAGATTATTATTAAGATAGTAAAATAGGATTAAGATCAGTAAGTAGAATAGAATTAGGGTTAGTAAGCCCCAATAGGTAACAATAATATACTTAAATCTCAATCAATATCAAATCTTGTCACAATCAATCATCACTATCAGGGGAACCATCTACATCTGGATCACATGGGTTGGGGAGTCCTGGTTTTCAGCCTCCAGAGTCCCAACAGGAAAATCTCAGGCTACACATCTGCACCTTGGGGAAGACTCCAAAGGTGAAGTTGGGGCTACCTGCTTTTAGCTGTTCCTTCTAATAAAGTAGGCGATTTGCCAAAAAATATGTGCTCTGTGGGAAAGGACCTTCTCTCAAAACTAGCCTTGAGAGTATTCCTGTTTATGAATATCTGGTTCCTGGAGGGGTGGCCAGCCCTTTCTGGGAACAAATACCATAAACAGTCGTTTAAAGTCTAGATAGGAATAAGATTAACATGGAAAAAGAGTCAGGGTCAGATTGCAGGCATTTTGAGAGAGATCAGAATGTCTTTTTTGAATTCATTCATCACAGTCTCCTTCAACTCGAAACTTTCTGAGGACAAGTTTGTGCCTAGACCACATTTTAGAAAGGTCAATGTCAAATTTATCCAGAGAAGAGAGATAAAACTACTGTGATCTAAGGCTTGGTTTGAAGGAACAGGGAATGTTTAGCCAAATGTAGATGGGGACATGATTTCTGTCTTCTAATATCTGAGCGGTTGTCATACAGGAGAGGAATTATTAGACTAGCTCTGCTTGACCATCTAGGGCAGAACTAGAACAGATGTTAACAAGGAAGTAGTTTTTGTTTGATATAGGGAGAAACTTCTTAACCATTAGAGCTCTCCAAAAATGGAATGGAGAGTCTAAGTTCTTCATCACCACAAGTCTGCAAGTGGAATCTGCATGACCTCTTATCTGGGACATGGTAGGAGAAATTTAGGCTTCAGAGAATTTGGAATAGGTGACCCCTTTGCCATGCTGAGACTGATTGTGTACCATAAGTACCTAGTAGAGTGCCATTTCTGCATTGTGAATACTCAAACCTATTGAAATGAGTAAAGCATTTGTACTTGACACTTCTAAGATAGGAGCTGGGGAGGTAATTTACCAACATGAAAGTAGACAGCAATACAACCCCAATGTCCCAATTTCCATCCACACACTCTGCTAGTCTCTTAGTCTGCCTTAACAAGTTCTGATAAAGATAATGGCCTATCCCTGAATACCCTGAATGCTGGACATTATTGAGCAATTCATCTCTTAGATGCTACAAACATTAGACTAAAGAGTGGGTGTGGTTTTTTTTTCTTCCTTTCCCCGATTTTTTTGTAGGAAAGCAATTTGCTCCTTTGTGATTCACAATGAGATCTGGCAAGTGAATGTTTGCCTTCCATCCTTCCCCTCTCTCCTCTAAGTCTTTTTTCCCTCTCCCACCCCTTCCTCCTTCCCTCATCACCCTTCAGTTTAAAACAAAAGTCTTGAAAAGGAGTGGAAATAAGAACACAGAATCTATGTCAAGGAAAACTATTTGCATAAGCTAAACACTTGGTTCTCAGAGCCAGGACTGTTCTAACTTATGACAAATTCCACTGTCTCGGCCACCTTCCAGCCTCATTTTCATTGGGGTTGGCAAGACAAGTGAAGTCTACATTCTGTATTAATTAACAACCTTCAAGGGAGAAAACCACCAGTTGCAATGCCAGCACACCACTTGCAAAAGAGGATGGGGGCCTTGTTGGACAAGGCCCCAGTTCTTTTCTTTGGTACAGCAGAAGGAGAGAGTTGGGGGTGATGTGAACTTTACAGAGGTAATGAACCAGAAATAGAAACTTCAGGTTAAAGTTACTGCCCAGGGTTTTCCATGGCAAGTTGTGGGAATGAACGGTAGTGAATAGTCAGAACAACCTGGCATGCAGCAATCAGGAATGAAGTCCTGGGGAAGAAGAAAAGAGTCTCTTTGTGATTGAAGGCTTCATCTCACCTCTACTCTAAGAACCAGAACCACAAACAGAACTAGGCTCTGCAGAAATGTAGCTGTAGCCAGTCTCAAATAACATTATTCTCGAATGTGGATGATCTGGAAAGAAAACATTAATCTTTCATCTGGCAATACCTATACTCACATATAGTTGCCTCTGTGGGGTTAGCTGAAAGTATGAATGTCAGAGAAATGTTGAAAAGCCCTGCAAGGGAACAACCTCCACTCCACTTGGATCCTGTTGTCATTTTTTTTTTTTTAATTTCAGAGATTACATTGGGGAGGGTAACAGAATCAAAGCATTTAAGACTAGAAGGTAATATAAGGTTATTTGGTCAATCTTTCTGCCCTCCCCCCCAAATGATAACATACTAATTCAGTCATTTCAGTATCTGGAAAGCTTTAGTATTTTTGGGGGGAAAGGATAGGAAGAATTGGGTCAGGAGTATTCTGGGGCTACCTTGCATCAGCTTCTGAGATCTGACGGTTAAATTTTCAGTGTGAGCATTTATACCTAGCAAATAGTAAATGATACATATTAGGGCTTGATTTATTGCCTTGTTGATTATATAAAATAAATGATGAATATATATTTAAAATAAAATAAAATAATGAATATTATTTATATTATACATAATATAATTATATATTATATACTATATTATATATTATATTATATATAGAACAATAAAATAATAACGAAGATTAAACTTGAAAGTGTGTCTTGCATACATTTTTTTTTCTAGAGGGCTATTGTTAAACGTTTACCAGCACATCACCTGATGTTACTGATTTAAAAAGGAGAAGAAGGAAGTCCTTATCTTCCTGGTAACCCTATGGATATTCCCTCTTGGAGGCTGGTCCTTCAGAAAACTTATCCCAGGTTTGAGGTAGTCTGTCTGAGCACTTACTTGAAACCATTACTTATGAGCATCACGTTGCCTCCTCCCCCCCAATAGGTTTGATTTTATCTGCCAGTCACAGGGCCCATTTATTCAGACAAAAGACAGTTAATCAAGAAGTATAACAAATAACATGACAAGAGATGGTTTCTCCCCTCTTCCTTCAAATGTACACATGGAGTATACCCTCCCAGAAGTTGCCATATCACCAGTGGGTAAGGTTATACATACACCCAGAAAACATAAAAGACCACAAACACATATAGAGGACCTATAATTAGGAACAAGTGTGGCCAGGGGCTATGTAAGAAGAGGCACATGTCAGGATCCCATATAGCTAGGGAATATGTGTGGAAAACACACAATGGATCAATCAACAAACATTAATATGCCTAATATGTGCCAGGCTAGGTGCTAGGAAGATAAATACAGATGTGAGATGCTCCCTTCAAGAAGCTAGCTGACAATCTATTGAGGGATACAACACATATAAAATTAAACAGATATAAAATATATACAAAATGACTTGAAGGAGAGGGGTATCTAATGGATGTACTACGAAAGGTCTCTGGAAGCATCCTGAGCTGAGCTTTGAAGGGAACTAGTATCTTCAAGAGGTGTAGGTGAAGAAAAAGATTCTCAGTATGGACCACAGCCTATGCGTGCAAAGACATGGAGGTGGATAGGGAATGTTATTTATAGGGGATAACAAGTAAACTAGTTTGGCTGGAGCACACAATATGTGAGCGGGAGCAAATGTGTAATTAGCCTGGAAAGATGGGCTTTAAATACCAAACAAAAGGTAAAATACACTAATACAATACAGTAAGTATTTTTCACTCCTTTGTTTGAAACTGAATTGCTATCCATTGCCTCAGACAACTACCTAATTTATGATTAAAACTTCCTCTGAATTTCTGTTTAATTCTTCAAGGGGATCCTGAGCCACCAAAACCCTCTTCTGGGTGTTTCGTCAAAGAAATCCCATTGATACCATATGTTAGTTGGACTACCTAAGTCTCCCTCATGTCACTTCCAATATTGTTGTTGGCTTGGCATGAAGATAAATCCGAGCCAGAACAAAACTGAAGTGAACAAAGCAAGGAGATTTTCTCCCATTGTCCTAGTCCACATTTCTCCCTTTATTATGAATATATATCAGCAGCAAAAAAAAATGCTGGCTTTGATTCTATATTTTGACCAGAAAACAACAGCAACAGCAACAACAACCATAACAGCTCATGGTTCCTACACATGCATCAAACCAAAATTATTAAACAAATGGGATGGCTTTGTGTTAAGCACAGAGAATATACTATATGATACAGACCCTGTACTCAAGATCCTTTCAATCTAATTGGGGGGAAGGGGTGACATGTATACAAATAAGCATGGTACAAAAGAGGGTATAATAAATGCAAAGTAGAGGTTCAGGCAAAGTGCTATGAGAAATCTGAGATGGGGGCAGGCGACTGCTTTCACCTGGTGGACTCTGCAACGGCTTCATGGTGGCACCTGAGAGATCTTTCTCACACCAGTTAATCTGGTTAATCTCTGCCACCCTGGAATGAAAATGAATGAGAATGAAACTTGTCTGAAAAACTTACCCTGGGCTTCAAAGTCCAGGCCTTTGGAACTTGGCCTTTTCTTCCAGTCACATCCCATTAGACTGAATGAGTTGAATGAGGTGTTCTCCTAATGTATGCTCTCCTAAGGAAAGCCCCAAGAATGATTATGGGGTGTCCCTTCCCTCCACCTGTCCCCTACAGGCACCCAACCACAACCATGTCACCAAACACATGGCTCATTAAGGGAACACAATATGTCCCAGTGTCTGGCAGATAGCCGGGATGTCCTATGTGACAGCAGATGCAAAGAGAATGAGCCGGGCAGCTGAAAGAGCCAGGGACAAAAAGACCACATTGTTCAGGACTATGAAAGGCTCAGCCTGGGAGGGGACATATGCACGTATTTAGAAAAAATCAAAAACAAAAACCAAAACCACAAGTGGGTCTACTCCAAGTTCGTCTTTACCCACCCTCACCCAAACCCCCAACAGATAGAGCACAACAGTCTCCAACACAAAAAGAGACTGAGTCAGCTCCATGCTGATGATGGGCATCAGGGCCAAGAGAGAAGAGTTTCAAAGGCTCAGGTGATACAAATGGGAACTCACTGACAAAAGAAGAGGTACTGGTAATCTTCCCTCCTGCATCCTCCTCACCTGGTATGCTCAGATGTCCTAGAGTCACCGAATCATAGAATTCTAGAGCCAGAAGGGACCTCAGGAATCACATAATCCAAGCCTTTTGTTCTATAAACTGATGGTCACAGGGGAAGTAAGTAGACCAAGGTCACATGGCAGGTTAATAGCAAAGATGGTACTAGAACCCAGGTATCCTGACTCTTAGTCCAATGCTCTTCCTTATGAAATGATGCTGAATCTATGTGTATTTGAAATTATAGTTTTAGAACATTTCTTCAAGAGACGTTCTTTGTTCTTCTGTTTCTCATTCAATTTACCCTTTAGAGAAGACAGTGATTTATGCTTTCAACCCTGAAGGATACTGACTGAATTTCCAACCAATTGATATCAATATCAATATTGAATATCAAACCAATTGATGTTTCCTAAACTATATACCTAATAGATATAGAACAGTCATATTTCATGAAAAATTTCTGCTATATACGCAACATCATGATTTGGGTAGGCTCCAAAAACAGGGATAGAGGCAAAAAAATCATTGATCTATCATGAATAAGGTTGAAGTTACGAAAGAGGATTGGCAGTGAAATCATACCATATATTGACTGTAGTATTCATGCCCAGAGATCAATGAGCTGCATTCGGGTGTTTCCAACTTATAGGAAGGAGGTTGGACTAAATGATTTCTTGAGATCCTTTTTAAGCTTCAGTACTACACAATTCTATACTTTGTTTGCTGAAAGAGCAGCTCTAATATATCTGAACTTAGTTTAGTTTAGTTTTTTTTTTCCTTTAAGGAAGAAGAGGTTCTTAAGGTAACGCTTTGTGTCCTCAATGATTTAGCAAAGTGTTAAGCATATTGGGTGCTTAATAAATGTTTATTGACAAATTTGCTAATAGCTATTTGTGTGAGAATATCGACTTTTCGCTTTCATTAAGGAAAATAGCTGCCTCACTCAATGGAGGTGAAGTACTGGACAGCTACTCTCTCAACTGATCTTGGTACAGGATGGCAGGTCTAGGTAACCAAGACAGTTTTCCTGTCCTCTCCCGTTGTTACTCCCAGTCCTCTTCTCAGCCCTCTTAAGGTGCGGACCTAGCAGACTAAATCTGCCTCTTATAGGGAAATAAGCTCGCCAGCTGTGCTCTAGCAGAAGAGGGAAAATCAGTGTGGTCTCTATACAGATGTGTAGAATTCTTTCCCCTGAAAGTTTCCATTTTATGCATGGGGGAGGGGGGGAGCGTGAGTGTAAGGGGAAGAATGACTACTTTCTAATTTGTTTTTGGCTTTTCATCCACTACTTTTAATGTACCAGTGTTAGGAAACACCGTATGTGTTGAGATTTGTCACAGAAGAAAGGTTTGTGGTGGTAGTAATAGGATAAATTTAAACTATAGACTACAAGGATCTCCTTCCCCAAACACATAACTCATAAAACAAGATCAGTCCTATTAAGTGCTACAAGTGTGTACCATATCAATATATAATTCTATAAGTATTTACAGAATACCTTCTTTATATCCCCAAACAACTTACATTTATTAGATACCCTCTACATGATAAACACTGTGGTAGGCAGTGGGTAAGAGACAAAGTTTCTAGGAGGGAATGTTGTTTTCCTTGCGCAGGTATCATTGGGGAGTCAAGGCTAACTCACATAATATAATTAGAGAGGAATCAAACTCCAAAACATGTGTAGCTACTGTCAGCATTGTCAGTGAGGTGTCAGGCACTACTGTTCATGCCTTAATTACAGGAGCAGAGAGAGTTTGGAGTTGACAGAAGGAGAGGGCATTCATGTGGGCCAGAATTGTTGGAGGAAGTTCCATCTAGATGGTGGGACTTGATCTAGGCCTTGAAGTATAACTAGGATTTGAAAAGATGTTAGAGATTATGCGTAGAAGGAGTAGCATGAACAAAGGTTCAGAAGTAGAAATGTATGTATCTCCCATAACCTCTTAGTTTTTAAATTTTTTTATTTTTTGGCACTTGGGGTTAAGTGACTTGCCCAGGATCACACAGCTAGTAAGTGTCAAGTGCTTGGTCTGAGGTCGGATTTGAACTCCAGGGCCTGTGCTCTATCCACTGTGCCACCTAGCTGCCCCTTACAACCTCTTATTTTTGTCTCAAATTGGGCTTAAAGGAAACCTGAATGAAACAAGGGAACAATGAAAGAAACGAGAAAAAAGGGATGATTTTAAAATTAAATAAAGCATCTTTTTTTTTTCCAAATGGAAGGAAATGCAAAAATAAAAACTCCATGGTAAATTTCCATTTTTGACCAGTCATTTTGTCTAATTATGTTTTGTTGTTAGCCTTTCTCCCTATATTTTTTTTCCTCTCAAAAAGGTCTCATTTTAGGAGTGCAGTTTATGTTAGTCCTTTTCCTCTGTTAGCTATTTCCCATGTATCCTCTGTAGAGCTTGCAGGTGTTAGTATGTTGTCTCTCCTATTAGACAATGAGCTTCTGGTGAGCAGGGACTGACTATCTTTTACCTTTTTTTGTATTCCTAGTGTTTAGCACAGTGCATGGCTCATAGTAGGTCAGTGGGTGACAGACTGAAAATAAAGTCTTCTAACCTATTTTTCCAGATTTATTTCAGACAAAAACCTATGAGCTTCAAACTCCGAGACATGTAGTGATTAAATTCAAATTAAAGTCAATGAGAAACAAAGAAAAAAAATTCTAAGTGACCAGAAGAAATGCTTTAAAATATAAAGGAAAAGAAATCCATACAACACAAAATTATTCTACAGCCACAAGAAATTGTAGAAGGGAATGGAATAGGATATTCCAAAAAGTTCTGTTCTTTGGGTTTTTTTGTTTGTTTGTTTGTTTGTTTTGTTTCGTTTTGGTTTGGTTTTGGTTTTTTTTGTTTTTGGTAGGCAATGGGGTTAAGTGACTTGCCCAGGGTCACACAGCTGGTAAGTGTTATGTGTCTGAGGCCAGATTTGAACTCAGGTCCTTCTGACTCCAGGGTGGGTGCTGTATACACTGCGCCACCTAGGTGCCCCCAGGAGTTGCAATTCTGAAAAAAAAAAGATTTGTATTGAACAGAAGAGAAGCAGTTGAGGCATCCCTAGGAGAAAAATGTCAGAAGTGAACAGAATATTCTCTTTGTAAGCATTCCAAACAAGAATATCATAAGAAAAGCAAATGAGTACAACTGTAAGGAAAAATATAAATGCTATTTGAAGCAATATTTTTAAAGAAAGGCTGATCTATAAGGTAGAAAAAAGAAAGAAAAAATCATAAAAGGGAGAAAAAAATAGGATATAAGAGGATCTCTATGTAAGGAAATCTTAATGAAATTGGAAAAGTGAAGGAGGAAGGAAAAAGCACATGTTAACCTCCACGTCCCTTCTACAAGTGAAATCAATGTATTTTTTGGATGGAATTGCCAAGTCAAAGGGTTTGTGAATGGGGATAGAAAGAGTAGGGGACAGAATGGCATAGATGATGTACCCCTCCTAAGTCCATGGACGAACAGTAAAGAAGGAATGGTGATTCCTGTAGTCTCCTAGAAAGAAGGAAGTGCTGTAGGGGAATGGCATGAGAGATATTCAGTCTAGAAAACATGAAGGATATGGGCCCATACAAATGAAGAAGGAAGAGAAAGGGAATCCTGCTGAAGAATACTCTCTTAGAGGAAGAGATATATATGCGCAATAGAGATGGGGACCCCATGACAGGCTTAATCTGTAGTTAGTTGGCAAATTGAGAAGCCAGCTTCTCAGACAGTACGGTGCCTCTATAGATAACATCCTGGTCCCGGCCCTTGAGAAGGGATATGTGAACTTCTATGAACAGCTAGACTCATGATTGGGGAAGGGATACAGAAATTAAATGGCATGACAGGTAGAGGAAAAATCATGTGGAGGGTAGGGCATAGGATTGATCACACCATAGTATTGGGCCATAAAATAATTTCTACCACATGGCACTACTTCTGTTCAGAATTGATTTCCTCATGAATTGGTACTTCTAAGAGTGAGACAGAGCAGAAGAAAAATGATTGTACATGATCTATGAAGGTAAATAATAGAGAAATTGGTTAGAAGAGAAGCTTCAAATACTATCTTATCCAATCCTTCAGAAGCATTAAACCATGAAGAACATAAAGAAAGAATAAAGTTATTGACCATGAACCAGATAATAAAATCTCAGAAGAGGATGGAAGAAATTTAATGAAGAGAGAAAAGAAAAGCAAAAATTTCTTTAAAAAATTGCAGTGAAGAGAAAACTATTATATATAACAAGATGTAGAGAAAGCAGGGAAAGGTATTTAAAGCTAACCATTTAACTAGTAGATGAAAGAGAAGGAACAATAGAGCAGAAAAAATAGATAATAAATTTTTAAAAAGAAAAAAACAATTTAAGTAACCTCCCCTACAACTATATAGAATATAGACAAATGGGAGCAGAGGCAAGAAAGAAAACCTATGGGAATAGAGTTTCATCAAAGTAATTTAAGTAAAACTAATTGCAGGAACAAAATACTTATTTAAAAGAGAAATGGTAACTTTAAAAAACACTATCCAATTTTTGTCTCTTATATTAGTAGTCATTGGGAGCCTTCAAAAAGATAGCTTTACATCCTCTAACCCCTTCCTTTGGCATTTTCTCTAAAGTTCCTTAACCTGAGATCTACGAGCTTTAAAAAATATTATTATAATTGTACTTAAATAGAATTTGTTTTCTTCTAAATCATAAGTGTTTTTTATGCATTTATGGCAAAGCATTCCAGGCACAATAGAAATTAAGAACTCTTTTGGTCTACCATTGTCACTGTAATAGGGTGGCCAGTGGCTAGATGATCACATCCTTCATGCTGAGCTTGATGCAGCTATCCACATGTACTTCAGACACATGCAGGTATTCTATAGCCTGGTCTATATACTATATGTCTTTTTGGTTGGTTATTGAGCCTGAAATGGGTTTGTATACAAAAGACTCTCACTGGGGCAGTTCAGTTTCTTTCCTTCATGGCTGTTTTTAAGTGAGGACTATCAGGGGAAAATGCAACATCAGGGTCAAGTGCTCATGCCTTCATGTCTACCCAATCAGGGAGGGTAGATTGTTGGTACTATCCTTAGGCAGTTGCTGTAATAACCACTCAACTGGCCTCCTTGCATCTCTGATCTATCCTCTTCATGGCTGCCAAAATAATCTTCCTACAGCAAAACATTGAGCATATCATTCTCTTACTTATTTTTCTGTGCATCCTTGTTGTCTTTTGGATAAAATACAAACTCCTTGGCATGGCATTTAAAACCCTCCATTGTCTAATTCCAATGGACCATCTCCAAGCATTGCATATTATTCCCTTTTACCCACCCTACATTCAATTCAAACTATACTATTAGCTGTTCTCTGCACTTAACATTCCATATTCCACCAACTCCAAGACTTTTCAGAAGCTATTCCCCATGCCTGCAATGCTTTCCTTACTTTTCTTTGCTTCTGGGAATCCTAGGATTCCAATTCAGGTCCCCTGATTCTAAATCTAGTGGGGGTTTTTTAAATTCAATTCAGTTCAGCTCAATTCAATAAGCATTAATTAATCACTATGTGCTAAGTATTATGTTAGGTGCTGGGAATGCAAAGAGGAAATAAAGTTATCCCCATTTATTTAGAAAACTCTAGAGAATCGGTAAAGAAACCATTTGCGATTATTGATATTATCACTAAAGTAGTAAGATATGAAATAAACCCATAGTATCCGCATTGAAACCAGCACCAATATGGTAAGATATTAGGAGTGGGTGCCTTTAGGCTGCCTAAGGTGGGACAAAATGACCCGGGTTAGAAACAAAGCCAGTTAAAGTTCCCATGATAATCATTAATGACATTGGAACTAAGAGCTATCATTGAACTTGTATGCAGATGGGGTTAGCCAGTCTCCAAAAAACCCATAAAATACTACCTCTTTATATAGTAATAAAAAAATACAAAAGGAAAGGATAAAGACAAAAATGTCACTGAAAATTTCTATGAGATTCATAAAAACATCTGAAAATCAATATATCAAGGCACACTCAAAACATATTCATAAAATTATAAAAAACTCTTTTAAGCAAATAAATACATTAAAAATTAGAGGAATAGTCACTGTTCTCATTGGACTGCATCAATATAAAAATGATAATACTACCTGATTAATTTACAGATTTAGTTCTAGACCAATAAAAGTATCAAGAGGGTTCTTTATAGAGCTAAATAAAACAAAAACAAAATTCACTTGTTAGAACAAAAAGCCTAGAACTACAAGGAAAATAATGAAAAAAAAAGGTAAGAATGAAGGGAGAAAAACACTTTGAAATGCCACCATAAGTTCCAAACTGATAATCAGCTTACTCATAAAAGGATGTTAGATCATAGATTTAGAGCTAAAGAGATACCTAAGAGGTCATCTAGTTCAAGTCCCTCATTATATAGATGAAAAAACAAAAACTCAGTAAGGTTAAATGACTTGCCCAAGGCTATTCAGGAAGTAACCATCAGAGGTAGGATGTAAATCTGGTCTCTTGACTCCGGAGACAGTATTCAGTACTCTGTACATACCTCATGCTGCTGCTAAATAGGAGGACGCAACTATGGCCTTTGTTGTTATTGTTGTCACATCAGTTGTGTCCAACTCTTTGAGATTTTCTTGGCAAAGCTACTGGAGGAGTTTGCCATTTTCTTCTCCAGCTCATTTTACAGATGAGGAAACTGAGGCAAACAGGGTTAAGTGACTTGATCAGGGTCACACAGCTAATAAGTGTTTGAGGCTGGATTTGAACTCAGAAAGATAAGTCTTCCTGACTCCAGGCCCAGCACTCTGTCCACTGTAACACCTAGCTGCCCCACAATTATGGCTAAGGGGAAACTTTTCATTGTGTGTTTTTTCCCACTATCAATTAAACATGAACAAATGAATATTTTAGTATACAAATAACACAGAAAGAATTCTGCATAAGACTATGAACTTCTATTATATATAGTTTAGAGTTTAAGTTATATGAATTTAACATAATAGCAGCAAAACTGCTGATTGTATGCGTAGACACAGATACAAATGTTCCATTGATGTTATTTTTTGCTTTTTCTCTTTTTGTTTGTATAATTATTAACTACCAACTCATTCCCTCTCCTCTCATTTCTCTCCTCAAAAAAAAAAAAAAGAGGCCACCACTCTAACAAATGGGTATAGACCAGTAAAATAAATTCACACAAGAGCTGAAAGATATGTTTCATTCTTCATCTTTAGTCTATCATTTCTATCCTAATGGTGTTTGGTTATTGTACTGATGAGAGTTCTTGAGTCTTTCAAAGTTGTTTTTCTTTACCTTATTGTATACGGGCAAGTATGTATTGTAGTAGATAGCGTGCTGGGCCTGGAGTTGGGAAGACTCATTTTCCTGAGTTCAGATCCTGCTTGAAACACTTACTAGCTGTGTGACCCTAGGTAAGTCACTTAACCCTGTTTGCCTCAGCTTCCTCATCTGCAAATGAGGTGGAGAAGGAAACAGCCAAGAAAACCCCAAAAGGGGGCACAAAGAATCAGACAGGACTGAAACAACAACAATAACAACAGAGCCATTGTATAACTGATTTTCATGGTTTTGCTCACTTTCCCTGTGCATAGATTCATTCAAATCTTTCCCAGGTTGGTTTCTCTGAATCTCTTTTTTTATTCATTATAATACAATAACATTCGTTTGCATTCATGTGCCATAATTTGTTGTCATTCCTTTTTTGATAGGAACTCACTTTATTTACAGATCTTTGATTCAAGAAATAAGTGCTACTACAAATGTTTTTGTACATATGGGTCCTTTCCTTTTGTCTTTGACTTCTTTTGAGGGCATATGAATAGTGGTACACCTGGTCAGTTCATCTACAAATAGGAAGTAATACTTGTACCACTTACCTTACAGAGGTATTGTGAGGAAAGTGCTTTGTGGATCTTAAGGCATTATAGCAATATGTTCATATAGTATTGTATAATTGTCAAATTATCCATTCCCCTAAAGTTGTCCTCCAAGGCTTCATCATAATATGGAGGGTGAATTTTGGGGTATTATTCCAAATTGTTTTCCAAAATGGTTGAATCAATTAATTCATAGCTCCATCCACAGTACATTAGTTGTGCCTGGAGAATTCTTAAGCAAAGAAGAGTTAGATGAGATCACAGAAGATTAAAAAAAGATAACCCTAATTACAAGAAACTGAAAAACTTTTACACAAACAAAATCAACATAGCTAAGTTAAGGGTGAAATTTGATTGGGGAAAATCTTGGCATTAAATATCTTTAAAGGACTGATATTCAAGGTACGTAAGAAATTAATCAGGCCAATAAAAATACATGAGGCCAGGAGACATTCTATAATTTGTAAGTGGTCAAAGAATATGAACAAATTGATTCTTACCTAAAAAGAAATCTTCCACATCAACAAGTATTCAGACTAGATAGTGTCCACTTATGACCTTCAATAATGGGGAACTCTCTACTTCCAAAGAAAGCCCATTTTTCTCCACCAAAGCAGGAACCTCTTTCTTCTCCTCTATAACATTCTAAAGCAAATTCAAGGTAGGACTTAATGTTCTCTGTTTTCCCACCACCCACTCTCTTTTAGAATCTCACAGTTTGAAAAGACCTTATAGGTCTTTTGGTCTAATCCTCACTTAAATAAGAATTTCTCATATCCATGACAAGTATTTCCACTTAAAGACCTCCAATAATGGAGAAATCCCTCCATCCTAAGACAACTCATTTCACTTTGCCACAGCTTGTTAGGAAGTTTTCCTCATATTGAGCTGAAATCTATCTCTCTGAAACTGCCACATTTTGCTTTGTTTATTTTTGCTTAGTTCTTCCCTCTGGAAACAATGAAATGCTTTTAATACCTCTTTTATACGACAACCCTTCAAATACTCTAAGACACACCAAGTCTTTTTTTTTTCATCCTAAGTATCAATTCCTTCTCAATTCCTTCAACCCTCACTTGATAATTTTTCAAATTGGAGGTAGAAATAACCAGATCTTAAGCTATCCTGGAAGCCGGTACTCCTGAGGTCTATGCCTGTCTTACCTCTTATTTGCTGTGTGACCTTAGAGTCACACATTGGCCCTCTCTGTGTCTCAGTCTCCTGCAGTGGGACAATAACCTGTACTCTTGAGCAATGCATCATTCATGAATGAATTATTATCTTGAATACCGTCTGTGCTTCTGGGACAAAGGTGCTATGTGAATACAAAGTATTCTTCTTCTCATTAGTATTATTCAAATCCAGATGGCATTGTTATTATTGTTGATTGACAGCCTGGCAGAGCCTTATTCATGTGTGTCATGGAGCCAGCCGGTGGTTAATACAGGCAAAAACCATGTTTAAAACAAAGCTCAAGAAACACTCGAATAGTGTTATTAAAGCCAGAGCAGCTGCAGTAACGCAGAAGGACAGGGCAGGAAAATGCATCCCTGAGCACAATAAAGGAAAAGTGGGACTTGACATTGATCATATAATCATGCTTGACTTTTATAGACACTGGGACACCCCAAACGGGATAAGTGCTTGCATTTTATCCACATTTTACAGGCAGCAATCTTTAAAAGCTGGTCTTTGTTGTTACTTCTGCTATGTTAATGATCCAGTTAAAGGCTCCCATGCTGCCCTAGGGACACTTTCTTTCAAAGAAAACAAATCTGAGTGAGTAACTTGATGACCTGAAATGAGTTTTCATTATGTGAAATTAAATATAAATATTTCTCTGTTGAGTAGTCATAATATGATGGATAAAGGCTGCAAAAGGAGTTGAGACAGGGAAACCCTGGACCATAATCTTAGGTAGAGACACTTACCCTTAGCTAATCACAAAATTAACTAAGACAGATCTATAGTACTGCTATGTAGGACTATTTGAGCAGTATTTATGCCTACAAACGTGGCTGTTGCAGTTCATTTTCTCTTTATCTGTTTGAACTCAGTCTCCCTGACTTCTTCCATTCTCCTCACGAAGACCGGAGCCACAGGAATAAACAAACCCTTGACAATGTGAGGAAGTAATAGCTAGCAAGGTTCTTTACCTGCTCCATGTTTAGTGGGCCTAGCTGATGTGTATATTATTGTAGATGTGCTTTTTTGTTTAAAAAAATAAAGGCTTAGAAATATCTGGTGAATTTTATTATATAAACTTATTGTTAATGAAATTAGAAGGCAAAGGGAATTTGGTTTATGTTAGAATTGGGGTTGGAGGCTTAAAAACAAGGTCTTGACTAAAAATGAGTGTTGAATAGACAGATAATCTAATAATAGGTAAACTCTAAAGTCTCTTTCAACTCTAATTCTTATATTCTCTTGTTTCAAGGCTGTGGTATGTTACAAAAAGGTATTAGATGTCATAATCAATCAGTTAGTCAATAAACATTTATCAAGCACCTACTATGTTCCAGGCACTTTGCTAAGTGCTGGGGACACAAAGAAAGACAAAAGATAGTCCCTGCCTCAAGTTGCTTACACTCTGATGGTAGAAGACAACTTTGGGGGTTGGGGTAGGGTAGTGCAACTGGATGGGAAATGAAGAGATGATTTTCCTCAGGCCCTCCTCAAATGGAAGATCTGGAAGGAGTTTTCTACTGTCTACCCTCCATTTTCTCCAACCCGAGGGAGGGATGAGTGACAGATGGAATAGTGCATATGAATAACAGTAAATAGGTTAGTTAGACTGAAGTGCATAAGGGGGAATGGTATGTAATCATCTTGAAAAGAGAGACTAGAATAGACTAGATACAGAAAATGAATGATTTTAAGTGCCAGGCTGAGGGATTTTTATTTTAGAGTTGTTGTGGAACCTAGTACTGGCCAGGCTAGGATGAAAAGAGGACAGTGAGTACAGTGGATGGACAACTTGACTGAGATATGGAAGACCAGGGCTTGAATTCTACTTTGAACACTCGTGGTGCAACAGTGGGAAAAGCATAACTTCTTTGAGGCTCAGTTTCCCCATTTGAAAATAGTAATATTAGTAAATATTACTAAATAGTAAATAGTAAATAAATAGTAAAATAATAATTCTCATACCATCCATCTCACAGAATTATTAGGAGAGGAATTATAAAATTCCACAAAGCACAAAAGTTCACTTAATCCATGTTTATCCTTACTTATCTATCACCCAATCAAGATTCTGATGGCTGTTGTACCAGCCTTGGGCTACTCCCACCATCCACTGCCTTCACTCATACTCACATGTGGTTGAACAAAACTGGAGAAAATCACAAAACAATACTTACTGGTCCACTACAAATTTATGTTACCTAATCTCAACTAAGCCCTTACTGAGCCAAGGTGATCTTTTTTCACTCCTCCAATTGAGTCACTATCTCATTTATCACAGCAGCTTTTCCAAACTTTTTATCCCTTTTGATACCTCCTTTAATTCCTTCTCCTCTCTACCCTCTCAGCTTACCTCACATTTCACTAAAAACTTGAGACCATTTTCTAAGAGCTCCTTCTGCCTTCTGCCACTATCTTCAACCATTTAATATGAAGAGGTGATCTCGCGAAGGCAAACCCCTTAACAAACACAAGGGATTCCATTCCATTCTGTCTTATCCAACAGATTGTCATCTCCTATCATCTTTACTCTTTTACTTTCTTCAATCTCTCCCTGTCTACTGGCTGGTTCCCTGCTACCTACCATGTTTTCCCCATCCTTAAAAAATTCTCACCTTTTCCATCCATGCCCAATAGCTATTGTTCCACATTTTTCTTCCCCTCCAGTGGCTGCCACTCTCCCCCAGGATAAAATATAAATTCTGTTGGACTTTTAAATCCTTTCATAACCTAGCCTAGCCCCTTCCTACCTTTCCAATCTTCTTACTCCTTATTCCCTTTCATGTACTCTGTGTTTTAGTGACACTGGCCTCCTTGTTGCTTCTCACACATAAGGCTCCATCTTCTGATTTCAAGTATTTTTTCAACTTATCATCTCCCAACTTCCAAACATGAGGCTGTCCCTCATACCTGGCGCTCTTTTCTTCCTCATCTCCTGGCTTCCCTGGCTTCTTTCAGGTCTCAGCTCAAGTCCCACCTTCTGCAAGAAACCTTTTCCAATCCCTGAGGGAATGCTAGTGCCTTCCTTCTCAGTTGATCTCCAATTTATCCTGTATACATCTTATTTGCACATAGCTGTTTGCATGTTGTCTCCTCCATTACACTGAGTTCCTTGAAAGTTGGCATTGTTTTTTGCCTTTCTTTGTATCCGCAGAACTTAGATGGTGCCTGACACATAGTAGGCATTTAATAAATGTTTGTTGACTTGTTTTGACTATATAAATGTGAGTTACTATTTTGTGAGAAAGGGTGGGGTAAGGGTAGAAGCAGAAAATTTATATGTGGGCATGAAGAAATTTACTTTGGAGATTAGAACATATATTTGTATTACTGTTTGTGTAAATTGAGACTTGCAGAGTACTTTGGGAAGACCTGAATTTGACTCCTTGCCTGAAAACACACATCACAAAAATTTTTGCTTTAGTTCAATTTAAACATTGATTAAGCACCTCATGTGTGAAAGATCACTGTTTGGCACTGGGGAAAGATAAAAAGCTTAAGACAGACATTATCCAGTCCTGAAGAAGCTTATGTCCTATAATGGAAACAACAATAAAATAACTACTATGTAAAAACAATAATAATATAAGGTTTTTTATAAAAAATTTTTTATAAAATTTTTATAAAATTTTATAAAAATTCTCTATTACAAGGCATATTTTTAACAATTTCCCACCACCCCTTGTCATATAATTGACTAATTTGAGATCAAGGGTGGGGGGAGTGGAATGTAAGTACCCAGTGCAAAGGTGATTTCATTACAAGGGCCGGAAAGCCCATTAGGATTTGTAGTTCTTCCCAGTTTGGGAAGAGAGGAAACTAATGCATGCAACTGATCACAGGGGTTGTGAGGGAAGAGGTGGAGAGAAGGCAGATGATGAAAGCAGTGTAACTATGGAAACCGTGACCAGGACACCTGCAATTCTTTTTATTTTTTCTCTTCAGAGCTCTGAGAGGTGACCTCTGCATGAACAAGTGGGGAGATATGTGATTGTGTGTCTGTGTGTGTGTGTGTGTGTGTGTGTGTGTGTGTGTGGTGTGTGTGTGTAAATTGCTCATTCTAACAGCAATGCTGAGGAAAAACCTGATGGGAAAAAAGTCCCTCCCCTGTCACTGCTTTATTTTTACTTAATTATATGATTAAAAAAAATTACTTTAGAAGACTACATTTGCTGGATTTTTAACATTGCATTTATAAATGCCTGTGACTGATCTTGTCTTTAAATTGCCTAATATCTATGCAACAGGCGAGCAATGGGAGCTGCTCAAGAGAGGAGTCTTTTTCATCCTAAGCCTGGAAGCTAAATCCTCAACTCATTGTTAGAGTTCTGTTCTCTACCTGAGGGGGATAAGCACAAGCTATTTTTATAAGCACAGAATTTACAAAATCTGGCACTGTTGCATATATTTACCTCATAAAAGGGAGAAGAATCAGGGAAGAAAATTGGGGAATGATTATCTCACATAGTTCTGGCATATTAGTAGAAATCTATACAAACAAACAAGAAAGGATAGGAGGAGTGGATGATACTTGAGCTTCATTTTTGTCTGACCTAGTCAAAGGAGGGTCGGATATATACTCAGTTCAATGTAGAAATGCATTTAACTCAGCAGGGAAAGAGAAAGAAATGCTGAGAATGGGGTGGGTATGATTAGAGAGAGGATAAATTCAGGTTGGGATTAGTAATAAGCAAAACAAGCTGTACCTAAAAGACTGGATCACAAAGAGAGGTTTAAAATCAAACATAGAGGTCCTCTCACACTCCTCTCCTCTTTGTAATGAGAAGACTGGAAGCAAAGAGATGAAAAAATAAAAGAATTGAAAGAAGGGAAATATACAAATAACAATCAAACTGTATGTGAATGGGATAGAATCACCTATAAAAATGAAGAGGGTAACAGAGTAGATTAAAAAACAAAATTCATTAATAGGTTGATTACAATAAAATGATTCGAAATGTGGAGATGTACACAGAGTTAAAATATGGATTAAATCTATTATGCTTCAGAAAAACCCAGGGATAGCAACAAGGATCTCAGACAAGGCAACAGCAAAAACTGACTTGATTAAAAGAAATAAACAGGGAAGCTACATGATGTTAAAAGGTATCATAGACAATGAATTAATCTGAATAACATTATATATGTGCACTAAATGATATAGCATCTAAATACTCAAAGGAAAAGCTAAATGAGATACAGAGGGAAATAGATAGTAAACTATAATAGTGGAGGACCTTGATTTACCCCTTTCAGAAGCACAAAAACACAAGAAAAAAGGGAGGGATCAGAATAGAATTATAGAAAAATTAGATATGATAGACATCTAATAATTATTTAATGGGAATAGAAATGAATATTCATGGTCTCAGCTGTGCATGGCAATTTTACAAAAATTAAACATTTATAAGATTAAAACCTCATGAACAAATCTAGCGTAGATTTTATCGACTACAACAGAATAAAAATTATATTTAGTAAAGAGCTGCTGAAGAAAGAATTAAAAATAAATTGGAGACTAGATAACTTAATCCTAAATAATTGTTGGGTTAAAGAACCAATAATAGAAACAATAGATAATTTCACTAAAGATAAGGAGAAAACAACAACACAAATTTTGAAATGTAGCAAAAGCAGTCCTTGAGGGAAAATTCATATCTCTAAACTTTTAAATCAGCAAAAGAGAAAAAACAAATCAGTAGATTACGCAGATACCTAAAAACCCCTAGAAAATTTCAAAACTTGTTAAAACCAGCAAACATAAGATAAAATTAAGATCTGGATTTTTTAAAAAAAAAACAAGCAATAAAAGATAATTACTTTTTTTAAAAAAAAGAAAATAACAAATTATTAGTATTGAAAATTTTTAAATGAGAATTCACAACTAATGAAGAAAAAATAGGAATTATTAGAAACTATTTTGCCCAATAATATGCCAATAAAATGTACAACAAATTGAAAAGGATGAAACTAATAAAATATGAAAAGTCTAGATAAAGGGTGGGGAACCTATGGCTTCGAGGTCAAACTTGGATTCAGTCAAAGAGCCACACTTGAGGACCTAAGGGAATTTATTCTGTGAGGTTTGGATTCAGTCAAAAGGCTGCACTTGAGGACCTAGAGGGCCACATGTGGCCTCAATGCTGAAGGTTCCCTACTCTTGGTCTAGATGAACAGAACATGATATAGATAATTTAAACAATCTAATATCAGCAAAATAAATTTAACAAACCGTAAGTTAACTTCCAAAGGAACACAATCCTGGAACCAGATGGATTTAAAAGCAAATTCTATAAAACCTTTAAGGAACAATTAATCCTCATATTATGCAAATTATTTTCAAAAATAAAGGGGCCCTACAAAATTCCTTCTGTGATACAAATATAGTTTTGACACCTAAGTCAAGGAGAGTCAAAATGGAGAAAGAAAACTATAGATCAATATCTTTAACAGATATTGATGCAAAATTTTAAATAAAATGTTAATAAAGTGGCGATAGCAACATATCACAAAGATTATACATTACAATTAGACTGGATTCATATTAGGATTCAGGGTTGGTTTATTATTAGGAAAGTCAAAATGATATATTCATAACAGCAAAATCATATAATCATATGATCATATAATCATCAATAGATGGAGAAAAAGCTTTTTTGACAAAATCTACTGCCTACTTCAGTTAAAAACACAACAAAACATAGGAAAAAATGCACATTTCCAAAATATGTTAATAGTGTTCTGCAATATCTATGTAAAACCAAGAGTCAGCATTACATGTAACAGAAATGTTAGAGGCCTCTCTAAAAAAGCTCAGAGGTAAATCAAGGCTGTGCATTATAACAATTACTGTTCAATATAGTGTGGGATCCCTTCCCTGGATCACTGCCTTATCATGGCAGAGGGGCTTGTATAGCTTGATGACCTATGAGCTATTCTGTACAGGATTACCCAAGGTAGTGCATATTGGAGAGTTCTGACAAAAGGTGATCCATTGGAGAAAGAAATGCCAAACTACTTTAGTACCCTACCAAGAAAACCCTTATTAAATGGACAGTATTAAAATGCTAAAAGATATGACATCAGAAGATGATCCCCTCAGGTTGGAGGATGTCTAACACATTCAATGAACATGAGATTGGACAGACTTCAGGATACAGAAGGGGTTGGAATGCTATATGGTCCACGGGGTCATGAAGAGTCAGACATAACTGAATGACTGAACAACAATAACAAATAATGCTGGAAATGCTAGCTATAGCAATAAGACAAGAGAAAGAAATTTAGGGAATAAGCATATGCAAAGAAGAAACAAAATTATCACTTTTAGAGAATCTTTGAGAAGTAACTAAAAAAATCTAATTGAAATAATTCATTAATTCAGCAAAATTGTAGGATACAAATTAAATCCCCATAAATAATTTCTATATGTTGCCAACCAAATCCAACAGTAAGAAATAGAAAGAGAAATTTCATTTAAAATAACTACGGTATATACTTAGGAATCAACCAATATACACACAAGAACTACAAGAATACAACTACAAAATATTTTTTATGGAAATAAAGACATAGCTAGATAATTGGAGAAATATTAATTATTTATAAGCAAGCTGAAGCAATATAATAAAATGCTATTACCTAAATTAATTTAATTACTTTGCATCATGCCAATAAAACTTCCAAAGGATTACTTTATAAAAAATAGAAAAAAATAATAAAGTTCATCTGGCAGAACAAAAGGTCAAGAATCTCTAGGGAAATAATAAAAAAAAAAATGAGAAGGAACGAGGTCAAATAGTACCAGTTCTCAAGCTATACAACAAAGTGGTAATCATCTAAGCAAGCTGGAACTGATAAAATTAACAACAACAAACAACCACAAACAGAGGTCAATCAATGGATCAGATTAGATAAATAAACCTAATAGCCTAATATTTGGCAGACCAAATACCCCACCTACTGGGGCAACAACTTATTATTCAACAAAATCTCCTGGGAAAACTGAACAACAATGTGGCAAAAAAAAAAAAAAGGTGAAATCTATACTCACATATCAAGATAATCTCCAAATCTATATAGAACAGATATAACAAGTTGCATCATAAACAAAATAGAGGAACAAAAAGGAAACCTTTCTCAAGTATGAATGGGAAAAGAATGCATGACTAAACAAGGGAGAGAGATGATCATAGAAGACAAAATGGACAATTTTGGTTTATGAAATCATAAAGTTTTTGCACAAACAAAACCAGTATTGCTAAATTTGGATGCAAAAATGTTAAAAAGAATAATCTTTGCAAAAATTTCTCTGATAAAGGTCTCACAAAATATATAGAGAACTGATCTTATCAAATTAGTAAGAATAAAAGTCATTTTCCAATTTTTAAATGACCAAAGGATAAAGATACTACAAATCACTAATGATTAGAGAAATGCAAATTAGAGCAAATCTAAGTTTCCACCCAAAATAGCAAATTTGAGACTAAGGGATGCAAATATTATAGCTCTGACATTTAAATAGTTTTTATTAGAATTGGAATTGTGTTTATTAAAACAAAAAAAGATGATGCTAAAACTGGATCAGTTGACCTTTTCTCTTCTTGTCTCCTCCCAGATCAAAGTGCTTATATCTCTTAATGATGAGTATTTTCTTTGATCTACAGTTAGGCCTAAAACATTTAAGACTCAGTACAATCTTTATATTCTTGGCCTTTTTGAGGTGGTGGGGAACAGCTTTGATTGCCATAGCCATGCTGCTTCCAAACATAGGACTTTTGCTGACAATACTGCCAGATACATGGCGAACATCTCCAAAATCCAAAGAACTTACTACAATATGTGGGGCAATTATCAACCTCACAAATTGATACAGTACAAAAAGAGCCAAAACTCTTTATGTGTTCATGGGAAAAGAGTCTAACTGTAAGCAACATGGCTATGGTGGTCAAGCCATCCATATCTGCCCATTCCACAGGACTCTTGTCCATGTCCAAACACAAGGGGCCCAACAAATATTCTGGGGGACTTTCCTTGCTTTCTCTGTACAAGAAAGTACCAATGGAGCACATGGTCGATTTAAAGGTTATGTCATTCTTGCCACATGAAGAGCACATCCTTATTAATTACAAATGAATTAATGGATGGAAAAGCACTAATTTACACTAACTACGTGCTAAATACTCTGCTAAGCACTCAAGATATGTACATAAAAAAGCGAAGCTGGTCCATACCCTCATGGAGACTGAGTACCAAAGGGGAAGATTGGCTAGAGAGGGGCATTTTGGTCCAGAAAATTACAGGGATGGTGACTGGGCTTTAGGGGAGTACATTGGTACAAACCAACCAGGAACAGTTGAAGTTCTATGTGAGGAGAGAAGTTCATTTGGAAAGAGGGGCAGGAGAATTATAACAGATACCACCTTTTATTTTCATTTTAACAATAAAGATGAGACAGTAAATTTGAGGCATGAGAATAAGATGAAGAAAATCCTAAAGAAAAGGTTCAAGGGTTGTTTTACAATAGAATTTTAAAATGTTTTATTTCTTCACTTACATGGTCAGTGGGAGCTTCTCAGAGAATTTTGTTACTGGTAGTTCTAAGTTTTGGAATATTTTTTTCCCTAGTGAATTTGGGAGTTAATTTCTGAATCTAAGCCCTTCAGCAAAATAAAATAGAGTCTATGGAAGAAAGGGATTCTCTATCATCATACCATTGCTGGAGAAATTTTTTATTTGTCATATTGTAGTAATAGTCTAGGAATTAAGCAAGATATTGAAGCTTAATATTGTAGGAAAATAGTAATAAAAATCACTCAGAGTAGATAATCTTTAATATGATGCCATAATTCTTTCTTTCAAATAAAAACATTGCTCCTCTTTCTCTCTCACTGTATAGCACGTGAAAATATTTTTCAAGATATTTTTCTTCCTTTCTCCATTCTTTCCATGTTCTAACAAAGTGCCCTTTATTTATTTTTTACATGATTACTTATTTAAATAGCATATGACCCAAAGAGATGAGGCTTTGTTTTACCTGTAAGCATTTGCATAGGGCCTTCAATGATGGCAGAGGATTCTAGGCAGAAATTGTAAACAGCCTCCTCTTGAGGCTGAGCTAAACAAAGAATCATTGAACAACGGTTAGAGCTCTAAGTGTAGAAGAGGGGTAATGGAAATAATGATAGAGATGAATGGCACACTGAAATCAAGTTGTTTTCTTTCGGTGTAAACCGTGACTCTGGATCTCAGATTCAAGCTCGCAGAGACCAAGTTCTTTTGGGAGGATTGTTCAATAATAATAATGCTTTCCATTTTATGTTTCCACCCAGGAACAATTGCTGGGAATATCAAAAATGTGACTTGTGTCAGTTTGAGGAATTGTCCTACCCCCTTTTCCTCAGTCATATCTGCAAACAGTGAAGCTTTAAAAAAATTAAAAACACAAATACTATAACCCCTCCCCAAAAAGCCAGTTTCCTTTATTAGGGAGTGAGACTGCTGTGGGTTGGAGGGTAGGAGGGTAGGTAGAAGAGCTGAGGTTGGAATTGCTGATCAGTTGCTACATCTGATTAAGACGCTAGGTGGCACTCTAAGCTTAAAAAGCTAACATTAGCTCACTCAGTTGGGCATTTGTGAACTCATCTTTATTGCTGCTTTATCGACTCTAATTGTACACTCACAGATAGCACTAATCATCTTGTAGTCTTCTTAACCTCTATGTACTTCCTAGTTCCTTCCAAAGGTCCTCTCTAGAAGTATGGATATTCCAATTATCATAACTGACTTGGATTGTTCCCCCCCCAACCCTGTCTCAGCTAGATTCCAATCTCTTTCCCCGCCTCAGAAAAGTCCCAAAGAACTCACACAAGTGACATGTAGGTTACCTTACATTTATTTCATTAAGAATGAAAATAAGTTGTAAAGCATTAACATCCCAGAGGTTAGGGTAGTCCTAATCACTGCAGGTAATACCTAAATTTCTAATTCCTCCCATCCTTTTCTGCATCATGTACTTTGTTGGTTTCATAGGGAAGGGAAAGCTGATGAACTCAAAGGCTTTTTTTATAGGAAGCACTTTCAAAAATCCCACAGTCCATGCAGTAGGAGTGGAGGAAGGGTAAATCATTTTACCAGCTCCAGCTCCCTCACTCCTTCAGATAATAATCACTTCATGACTGGCAGGCAGGCGAAACTTGCTTCTCATAGCAACCAGAAAGATTGCTAAATCTCTGAGAGCTATCCTTTATAATAGGTTTGAGTCTTTTATTTTCTGCTCTTCTATCTCCCCTTTGCGTCCTGAAAACACAGAAAACCACAGGGAAAAGTAAACCAACCTCCATGTACAAGATCTAGTTTTGACAATACGTTATAAAACAAAGAACTGGCTTACTATAGTAGTAATAACAAGAATAGACAGTAGACTAGATCTCTTCCATTGAGCTTCCCTCCCCCATGGTTCAGGTATCATCACTACCACAGTTCAGAATTTATTAAATAGATTTGAGGGCCTTAGTGAAAGAACAGTATCTCTGTTCACTTCCTTATTTTTAAAAATTAATTTAATTTTTAATTTATGAAATAAAACAAGCATTTCCATAACATAGTAGAATAAAAAAGATGATTGCATGTGAAACTTCAAATCTATTATGTACAACTTGCTATTCCTTTTAATTATATAATTATCATGTAACATTCTTTTTTTTTCTTCCCTCTCTCCCCCCAGACCTAGAAATGGTTAGCATTAGACACAAATGTGTATTTATATATATATAATGTAAATATATCTGTATCTATTTAATCTATCTATCTATCTATTGATATGCATCACCTTTTAGTCTTTGATGAGATGGAACCTAGGACCTAGGAAATATGTCATACAGGGAATCAAAGTGAGATCTGCCAAAAGGGAGACTGCCGTGATTCTTCCTAAGATAAAGAAGGGGGAGTGAAATCTAACTACAAGTGCACTCTGGGGTAGGAAACCATGTGAGAAGAAAGGAGAACATAATCTGTATGTCATATTATCCACAATGGAGCCAGAAGCTATGGTGCCACTGGAGTGAGATGACTAGAGACCAGCACGGAAACATCACAGGACGCTGGTCAGTGGCATGAGCTGTGGAATACAAACCAAAAGGATGTGACATAGTAAAATTCATTGTATGAAGTAAGGAAAATCATATGAGGAAGGAAAGTCACATCATCTCTTTGTGGGCCTCAGTATCCTCAAATGTAACATGAGTGATTTAGACTAATTGTAACATCTCTTCCAGCTCTAACAACTGATCATGCACCAGAGAGGAGGAATAGGACCTGATGGAGAGTTCTGGACTTCCAGCTATTATATATTCTACCGAGCTAATGATTGGGGCTGGGGAACTTGTTTTCTTCACTGTCTTTCCCATTTCCCCCTTTTTATATCTTGGAATGGGTCGTATTCCCTTATTACTTTTACTTATATTTTATTTTTAAATAAAAGTTTATTTTAATTTAGTTCTATTTATTTTGTTTAGTTTTGTTTACATTTAATTAATTTAAATTTAATTTAATTCTCTTTCTCCTGCCTCCACCTCCCAACAACTGGGAAAGTTTAAAAAAAAAGCAAAAGCAAAAATGACTGCTAGAAACATGTATAGTCAAGCAAAAATAAATTCCTTTGTTAGCTCTATGTGTATGTGAAAGAGAGACAGAGAGACACAAAGAGAGACAGACAGAGAAAAATCTGCATTTTGAGTACATTCATCACCTCTATCTAGAAGTAGGTAGCATGTTTCATTATGAGTCCTCTGGAACTATGATTAAACACTGCATTGATCAGAATTCTTAAATCTTTTTGTCTTTACAATATTATTGTTATTATATAAATTGTTTTCCTAGTTCTGTTCACTTCACTTTGTATCAATTCATATGTTTCCAGGTTTCTCTGAAACCACTTCTTTCATCATTCTGCACAATAGTATTCCATCACATTTATATACCGTAATTTGTTCACTCATTCCCTAATTGATGGGTACTCACTCAGTTTCCAATTATTTGCCACCAAAAAAGGAGCTACTATAAATATATTTGCATATTATGGTTCCTTTTCCTCTTTATTTGATCTTTTTGGGGGCATCAACCTAGCAGTGGTATTAATGGGTCAAAGGGTACCCACAGTTTAATGACTTTGGGGGTATAGTTCTAAATTGCTTTCCAGAATACCTAGACCAATTCATATTTCCATCAATAGAACACTAATGTACCTATTTTCCCATAGCCCCTCCAGCATTTGTTATTGTCCTTTTTTGTCAATTTAGGCAATCACATTTCTTTGTTGGATTTCTTCCTCTGAAAGCAGCCTTTTCATGTCCTTTAAGCAATTACAATTCAGGAATGGCTCTTGTTCTTATAAATTTGAATCATTTCCCAACATATCCTAGAAATGAAACCTTTACCAGAGAAATTTATTGCAAAGATTCCACCACCCCCAATTTCTTCTCTTCTAATTTCAGTTGTAATAGTTTTGCTTGCACAAAAGTTTTTTTGCTTTTACTTTCATGTGGTCAGAATCATCAATTTTGCTCCAATGAATCTATCTTTTTCTGGTCATGAAATCTTACCCTAATCGTAGATCTGACATGTAATTTCTTCTATGGTCCTCTAATTTATTTATATGTTACCCTTTATGTCTAACTATGTATTCATTTGGAGCTTGTTTTGGTATAAGGTGTGAGATGTTTGGGGAGTGGAACCAAGATGGTAGAGAGAAGCCAGTTAAGTTGCCTGAGCTCTCCCCAGTTTCCCTCAGAAACAACATTAGATCAAGAATCTAAATGGATTTTGGAGTAACAGAACCCACAAAAGATGAAATGAAATAATTTTCCAGTTTAAGGTAACTTAGAAGGACTTCAGGAAAGGCCTCACTCATTTGAGTAAAAGGGGACTGTAGTCCAGCACTAATGGTGTCCAGGCAAGCCAGTGGGAAGCTCTTAGCCTCAGCACAGATCAGCAACTGAGGCCCCTTGGTCCTAGTTCAGCAGGCCAGCTGTGAGGTCTCTAACCCCATTGCAGAAAGCAAATTGTGAGCCCTGGAACCCTGGAACAACAGGCATGACTAGGCAGGGCCACACCTGTGCAGTGGATAAGCTGAAAGCTCCTGAGACTCCAATGGAAAGCCAGTGATCAGATGCCTGACCCCAACCATAAGAAACTTGAGATAATGCCCCTTGTGCCCCAGGAGCAGAGCTTAACTTTAAGTCACAAAATAGGCTGAAAAATGAGTAAGAAATAGAAGAGAGCCCTGACCATGGAAATCTACTATAGAGACTGGAAAAATCAAAACACAAACTCACAAGAGGACAACATCAAAATGCCTACATGTGAAGCCTCAAAGGGAAATATGAATTGGTCTCAAGCCCAAAAAGCCATCGTGGAAGAGCTCAAAAAGGATTTAAAAATCAATTAAGAGAGGCAGAAGAAAAAATGGGAGAAGAAATGAGAATTGTGCAGGAAAATTCTGAAAAAAGAGTCAACAACTTGGAAAAGAAAGCACAAAAATTGACTGAAGAAAACAATTCCTTAAAAAAATAGAATAGACCAGGGCAGCTAGGTGATGCAGTGGATAGAGCACCAGGTCTGGAGTCAGGAGGATCTGAGTTCAAATCTGGCCTCAAATACAGAATACTTACTAGCTATGTGACTCTGGGCAAGTCACTTAACCCCAATTGCCTCACAAAAAATAAGAAAGAAGGAAAGAAAAAGAAAAAATAGAATAGGCCAAATGGAAAAAAAAATCCACTGACAAAAACAACTTTAAAAGTAAAATTGGCCAAAATGGAAAAGGGGGTACAAAAAAAGGTAACTGAAGAAAATAATTCCTTAAAAATTAGAATTAGAATTGACTCTATGAGACATCAAGAATCAGTCAAACAAATTCAAAAGAATGGAACAAATAGAAGAAAATATAAAATATCTCACTGGAAAAACAACTCACCTGGAAAACAGATCCAGGAGAGATCATTTAAAAATTATTGGACTACTTGAAGGCCATGATTAAAAAAAAGAGCCTGGACAGAATCTTTGAAGTATTGCTAGGGAAAACTGCTCTGATATCAAAACAACTCTGAGGTACCATATCATACCTATCAGATTGGCTAACACGACAAAACAGGAAAATGATAAATGTTCAAGAAGATGTGGGAAAATTGAAACACTAATGAATTGTTGGTGGAGTTGCTGGTGGAGTTGTGAACTGATCCAACCATTCTGGAGAGGAATATGGAACTATGCCCAAAGGGCTATAAAAATATGCATACTTTTCGACCCAGCAATATGACTTCTAGGTCTGTATTCCAAAGAGATCATACAAATGGGAAAAGGACCCACATATACACAAATATTTCTAACAGCTTTTTTTATGGTGGCAAAGAATTGGAAGTTGAGGGGATACCCATCAGTTGGGGAATGACTGAACAAGTTGTGGTATATGAATGTAATGGAATACTATTGTGCTATAAGAAATGATGAGCAGGTAGATTATAGAAAAACTTGGAAAGACTTCTATGAACTGAAGCTGAGTGAAGTGAGCAGAACCAGGAGAACATTGTACAGAGTAACAGCCACATTGTGCGATGACTAACTTTGATAGACTTATCTTTTCTTAGCAAATAGGTTTAATATGAATGTATACGGAGATCCTATATCAAATTATATGCCAATCTTGGGGTGGGGGTAGGAGAGAGATGGGGAGAAAATTTGGAACTCAAAGTCTTATGGAAGTGAATGTTGAAAACTAAAACTAAATAAATAAATATATTATTCTAAAAAAAATAAAATGACAATCATCAAAACTATTTGGTACTGTTAAGAAATAGTGTAATGGATCAGTGGAATAGATTAGGTACACAAGACACAGTAGTACATGATTATAGTAATCTATTGTTTAATAAACCCAAAGACTCCAGCTTTTGGGGTAAGAACTCACTATTTGACAAAAACTGCTGGGAAAACAGTATGGCAGAAACTAGGCATAGACCAACTTCTCACACAGTCAAAATGGGTACATGATTTATACATAAAGGAAGATACCATAAGTAAATTAGGAGCACAAGGAATAGTTTACCTGCCAGACCTATGGAAAGGGAAGAATTTATTACCAAACAACAGAAAAAGAACATTATAAAATGCAAAATGGATAATTTTGATTACATTAAATTAAAAAGTTTTTGCAAAACTAATGCAACCAAGATCAGAAAGAAAGCAGAAACCTGGGAAACAATTTTTATAGCAAGTACCCCTGATAAAGACCTCATTTCTAAAATATATAGAGAACTGAATCAAATTTATAAGAATACTAGTCATTCTCCAGTTGATAAATGGTCGAAGGATATAAACAGGCAGTTTTCAGATGAAGAAATTAAAGCTGTCTATAACCAAATGAAAAAATGCTCTAAATTACTATTGATTAGAGAAATGCAAATTAAAACAATTCTGAGGTATCGCTTCATACCTACCAGATTGATTAATAAGACAGAAAAGGAAAATGATAAATGTTGGAGAAGATGTGGGAAAATTGGAACACTAATGCGTTGTTGGTGGAATTGTGAACTAATCCACCCATTCTGGAGAGCAATTTGGAACTATGCCTAAAGGTCTATAAAACTGTGGGTACTCTTTGATCCAACAATACCACTACTAAGTCTGTATCCCAAAGAGTACTTTAAAAAGGGGAAAAGGTAGGGCAGCTAGGTGGCACAGTGGTAGAGCTCCAGCCTTGGAGTCAGAAAGACCTGACTTCAAATCTGGCCTCAGACACTTGACACTTACTAGTTGTGTGACCCTGAGTAAGTCACTTAACCCCAAATGCCTCACCAAAAAGCAGAAAAAAAAGGAAAAAGGACTCACACATACAAAAATATTTACAGCAGCACTTTTTGTGATGGCAAAGAATTGGAAATTTAGGTGATGCCATCAATTGGGGAATGGCTGAACAAGTTGTAGGATATGAATGTAATGTAATACTATTGTGCTATGAGAAATGATGAGCAGGCAGATTTCAGAAAAACCTGGAAAGACTTACATCAACTGATGCTGAGTTAAATGAGTAGAACCAGGAGAACATTGTATACAGTAACAGCAAAATTGTGTGATGATCAGCTATGACAGACTTAGCTCTTCTCATCAATACAATGATCCAAGACATTTCCAAAAGACTCATGATGGAAAATTCTAACTACATCCATAGAAAGAACTATGGAGTCTGGATGCAGATCAAAACATCCTATTTTCACTTTTTTCTATTTTTTTTTTCTTTCTTGCAGTTTTTCCCTTTTGTTCTGATTCTTCTTTCACAACATGACCAAGGTGGAAATATGTTTGACATGATTGTATATGTATAACCTATATCAGATTGCTTGCTGTATTGGGGAGGAGTGAGGTAAGGGAGGAGACAGGGAGAAAAATTTGTAACTCAAAATCTTACAAAAATGAATGTTGAAACCTATTTTTACATGTAATTGGAAAAAAATACTACTATGTAAATGTGTGTGTGTGTGCGTGTGTGAGAGAGAGAGAGAGAGAGAGAGAGAGACAGAGAGAGACATTCATCTGTACCTACTTTCCGCCAGATGCTTTCCAGTTTTCCCAAATAGTGTCAAATAGTGAAGTTTTTCCCCCCAGTAGCTTAGATCAACCATTAAGCTACTGTGTTTGGTTGCTTCTGTATATTGTATGCTTAATCTGTTCCACTGATCAATCTTACTATTTCTTACTGAGTATTTTATTGTTTGGATGATTATGGCTGTGTAGTATAGTTTGGCATCTAGTACTTCTTGACCTTCATCCTTCTCACCCTTTTTCCTTAATTCCCTTGATATAATTTTTTTGAGTCAATCAGGGTTAAGTGGCTCGTCCATGGTCACAGGCCTATTAAGTGTCTATTTCAGATTTGAACGCAGGTCCTCCTGACTCCAGGGCTGGTGCTCTATCCACTGTGGCACCTAGCAGCTCCAATTCCCTTGACCATTTGCTATTGCAATGAATTTTGTTACTATTTTTTCTAACTCTTTAAAGTAATTCTTTGGTAGTTTGACTGGTATGGAACTGAAGAAGTAAGTTAATTTAGGTAGTATTGTAATTTTTATTATATTATCTCAGCCTAAACATGAACAAATAATATTTCTCCATTATTTAGATCAGTTTTTATTTGCATAAAGAATGTTTTACAATTATGTTGATATAGTTACAGTGTGTGTTTTGGCAGGTAGACTTTCAAATATTTAATACTGTCTCTAGTTATTTTAAATAGTATTTCTCTTTCAATTTTTTCCTGATGGATTTTGTTGGCAATATACATAAATGTTGATAATTTATGTCAGTTTATTTCATAACCTTCAACTCTGCTTAAGTTATTGTTTCAATTTAAAAAAAAGTTTTTGTTGAGTTCCTTGAGTTCTCTAAGTAAATCATCATATCATCTGCAAAAAGTGGCAATTTGATTTCCTCTTTGCCTATGCTTATTTTTTCAATTTCTTTTTCTTGTCTTATTGCTATAGCTAGCATTTCCAGCACCCATAACATTTTACCAGTTTTACCTTTCTCAGAGTCCTGTGCAACAGGTTAGTGACAAAGCAGCAGGTACAAATCCTATGGGAACTCTAGTCACAATTCTGCAGCTCAAGTCATAGGGTTGTCTCCTCACTGGACTGAAGGAGCAATGAGATTCAGCAGCCCCCTGAATGTCTGAGCTGCCTTTTGTAAGGATGACACTGCTCACCTCCTGTTATGAAAAAGTGCCCTAAAATTGTTTGCTTCATCTAACCTAACCCTGGCCTGCTTCCCTCTGTGGGTGGGGATCCTACCCTGCACTCAAAACACAAAAAAAGCTTTTGTGAAGATGATTCTACTCATCGTTGGTATATGGAATATGTGCACACTTATGGACAGCAAGAAATCCAGTAGACCTGAAAGACAAAACAGCTCTTATTGAGAAAGAACTCACCAGGTATCATATCTAAGTAGCAGTCCTGAATGAAATAAGGCTGGCAAATGAAGGCCAGCTTACCAAAGTCAGAGCTGGATACATATTTTTCTGGAGTGTCCACAACCATGAGGAGTGCTGTGAAGATGGCATAGGTTTCACAATCAAAGCTAATCTGGTAAGAAGCTTGTAAGCCTCCCAAAAGGAGTGAACAACAGGCTCAGAACAACATGAGCGCTGCTGGCAGGAAAGTACCACACCACCATCATTGGTACATCTGCTTCCACCATGATGAGCCCTGATGACTTCAAAGAATATTTTTATAAAGACCCGGAGACCTTCATCATTGATGTGCCAAAGGAGGACTTGCTTGTAATTCTGGATGACCTTAATGCCAGAGTAGGCACAGACTATCAGTCATGGCAGGGGGTCCTTGGGAGTAATGGAGTGAAAAACAGCAACAGCAACAGTCATTTAATACTGAAGACTTGTGCATCTCAGGATCTTTTCATCACCAACACTGTCTTCTGTTTGACTAAATGCAACAAAGCTTTGTGGATGCACCCTCACAGCAAACACTGGCATTTAATAGACTATGTCATTGTAAAGAGAAGAGACAGACAGGATGTGAGAGTGACGAAGGTGATATGTGGCACAGAGTGCTAGATCAATCATAGATTTATCCTCTCCAAGCCAAACAGTCATGTTCAACAAAAGCAGTGGCCCCCAAGCTGACATGACTACCAGAAGACTTAATGTCAATATATTAGAGCACTTCTCCAAGTTTGAAAGCTGAGCCAATGCATGGTTGGCAACAGTGGAGCAGAAAAGGAGCAGGCAGTTTTCTGAGGTTTGTTGTATAGCACCACATTTACTCATCTGGGCCAGAACACTTGCAAATATTAAGATTGGTTTGTTGAAAATGATGGGGAAATTCAGAAGCTGCCAGACGAAGAACAAGAGCTCCATAAGGTTTACCAGCAAGATTGTTCTCAGTTTCTAAGAAGGCAGCATTTAACACCATCAAAAGTAAAGTGCAAGCAAAGTTACAGAGATGCAAGATTCTTGGCTCAGTAAGAAGGCAGATAAAATTCAGTTTTGTGCTGATAGTAACGATTCAAAGAGCTTTTATGATGCCCCGAAAGCTATTTATGGGCCAAAGACCTTTGGTGCATCTCAACTACTCAGCTCTGATGGAGCCACATTGATTAGTGATAAGGACATGATTCTGGAGAGATGGGCTGAACACTTCCATAGTGTTCTCAACAGACTATAATTAATCGATGCTGAAACCATTGACCATTTACCTCAAGTTGAAGTCAATCCCTCTCTAGCTGAACTTCCAATTGAAGGAGAGGTTTTAAATGCCATTAGGCTCTCCTCCTGTGGCAAAACACCTGGTCCTGATTCTATTCCAGCTCAGACTTAAAAAGCAGAGGATCCACTGCTCACACAAAAGCCAATGGCAAGAGGAGGTTATCCCCCAGGATTTCAAGGATGCCTCCATTGTCCATTTCTATAAAGGTAAAGGAAATAGATTATGCTATGAAAATCACAAGGAGGTCTCTCTCTTAGTCATTGCCAGCAAGATTCTTGCCAGAGTCCTCTTTAATAGTCTGATTCTTCACCTGGAAGATGGTCATCTATCTGAGAGCCAGTGTGGCTTCAGAAAGTACTCATTATTGATATGGTGTTTGTTGCCCAACAACTCCAGGAGGAATGCTAGAAGCAGAACAGAGGTTTGTACACAACATTCATTGATCGGACCAAGGTTTTTGATACTGTCAATTTTGAGGGTTTGTGGAAGATCATGGCCAAATTTGGTCGCCCAGGGATGTTCATCAGTGCTGTACACCAGTTCCATGAGTTTTGGATAACAGATAAGCTTTCATGCTTTCCCAGTCACTAATGGAACAAGGTACGACTGTATGCTTGCTCCCAGGCTTTTTTTTGCATTATGTTTTCATCGATGTTGTTGGATACCTTCAATGAGGATGAAAATGGCATCAAAGTCAGCTACCACACTGACAGTAAATTATTTAAATTGGACGGGCTATAAGCCAAAATTAAAATGGAGGGAGACTTGATGTGCAACTTTTTGTTTGCAGATGATTGCGCACTTAGTGCAGCCTCTAAGGCTGAGATGCAACAGAGTAGGGATAGATTCTCTGCTGCTGGTGCCAATTTTGGTTTGACAATTAACATCAAGAAAACAGAGGTTCTCTACCAACCAGTACTATATTGTCTATATGTGGAACCATTGATTACAGCAAATTGAGAGATTTTGAATGCTGTGGTTAAGTTCCCTTATCTTGGCAGTATACTTTCCAGGGATACACACTTGGATGATGAGGTTGCCAGAGCTAACTCAGTGTTTGGAAGGCTACAAAAAAAAGTGTGGGAGAGAAGGGGAATTAGGCTGCCTATGAAACTGCAGGTCTACAGAGCCATTGTGCTGACCCATTTTTGTATGCCTAGGAAACTTGACTGCCATGCCAGGAAACTGAATCACTTTCATTCAAATTGTCTTAGGAAGATTTTGAAGATCTCCTCGAAGGATAAGGTCCTGGACACTGAAGTCCTTTCTTCAGCTAAACTGCCAAGCATTCAAACTCTACTGCAGAGAGTGCAACTCTGATGGGCTGGCCGTGTTATTTGAATGCCAAACATATGTTTGCCTAAGACTATCTTACAGAAAACTCACACAAGGCAAGTACTCACATGGAGGTCAGAAGAAGTGACATAAGGACACCCTCAAGGGTGATGATCAACTATGACAGATTTAGATCTTCTCAGCAATACAATGATCCAAGACATTTCATGATGGAAAATTCTAACTACATCCATAGAAAGAACTATGGAGTCTGGATGCAGAGCAAAACATACTATTTTCACTTTAGTAGCAATTGTGAGATGTGGGAGATACTGGTACAGGGCCATCCAGCATGGCATGCCCACATCAAAGAAGGTGATGTGCTTTCTGAGCAAAGCAGAATTGCAATAACTGAAAAGAAACATCAGATCCCAAAATTTAGAGACACCTCCCCTCTAAGTGTTCATTGGACTATTTGTGCCTGACCTGTGGTAGGGTGTTTGGTGCTCATATTGGTCTGATCAGCTGCAGTCAGACACACTGTACCTTGACTTCAACATGGCATTGTCATTTTGGTACTCTTCAAGAATGATGTACAACCACCGTTGAAAAGGCCTCTGACTTTTCCCCATTATAGATAATGATAACCCTCAGTTTTAGAAAGATAGTATTTACCTCATTAAGGAAAGCTCCCAGTTATTCCTTTGCTTTCTAGTGTTGTTAACAAGAATGGGTATTGCATCTTGTTAAAGTTTTTTTTTTTAATCAATTGATATAATTCTGTGATTTGGTTGTTTTATTATTAATATTTTTAGACATGTTTATAGTTTTGTTAATATTGAACTAGCTTTGCATTAATGGTATAAATTTAGCTTGGTCATAATATGTAATATTTGTAATATGTTACTGTGGTCTCATTGCTAATATTTTATTTTAAATTTTTGCATCAATAATCATTAGAGATATTCATCTATAGTTTTCTTTCTCTGTTTTGACTCTTCTTAAATTGGTATCAGGTCATATGTGTGTCATAGAAGGAATTTGATAGATAGGACCCCTTTTCCCCCTATTTTTTAATAGTTTATGTAGTATTAGAATTAATCTTTAAATACTTGATAGATTTGTCTCATAAATCCATCTGATCCTGCAGTGCTGTTTTTTTTTCCCTTTACAGGCCCTACTCCTTGTTTCTACTGCAAGCAGAAAGGCTTATAAAACATCAAAGGTTATATACAACAAATAAAGGAAATATTCCCTTTCTGGAGAGCTTTCCAGAGGTTCAGGCACTATATTCACCAACTTCATCATAGTCCAGCCCTTGGTGGATAGATCTGAGGGCTTCTATAAACTCGTCCTCGAGCCTGCTTGCCCCACTTCTACTGCAACTGCTGCTGCACTAAACAACTTGATTCTCTTTCATTCTATGGCCCCCACAACACTTGACTCAGTTTCTTTTGTAAGAAAAGTTTACTTTTAACTGGTTATTAGCTTCTTTAGAGACTCAGTCTTCCTAAAGCTCTGGAGCCTCTTTCTCCAAAGAAAGATCGTTAGCTACATAGAGAGCAAGCAAATCCCTCTAGGTAGGTAGGTACCAGCGTAGAAGCATGGGTCTTAGTTATATTTTTCCTTCTAACTTCCAGCCTGGCAAAGATCACATACACCTTTGTGCATCAAAAGTCACAGTCTACATTGTATCAGCTCCCCAGCTTTTATATTCTGGAACCAGGGTATGAAAAATTCTACTTAGGCATGAAAAAAAAATCATATCTGTGTCTCCTTATTGATTTTTCAATGAGTTTTAATTCAATCCTCAATGGTCTTGTTTTATTTCCCTCAGAGATTTCTAATACTCCCTCTTTTAAGTTTTCAGAAGATAAAAGCAATGACTCTGGGGATTATTTTGGTCATGGAAAGAGCTAGGAAAAATAAAAGGTAAGTTATTGGAAATTTAGAATGAGGACTGTGAGGATGGATTTTGAGATAGTTTCTGACTTTAGCATTGGTCTTTGATTGGTATATGGGGACTTTTACTTACCAAATTCTTAAAGTGAGAAGTTTTTAAATTTATATGGTGGTGGAGCAGAGGGTGGAAGGTGGTGGCAAGGGGGCTGAGTGGAAAGGAAACTTCTTAAGTTTTGAAGTTTTTGTAAGATTCAGAGATGTAGGAGTTCCAATCATCTAATTCAATTTAGTTTCTATAAGAATAGTTGAGCATTTCATCTTCCTATGACTTTAAGGAGGTGACCTCAGGACAGAGTAAAATGTGGACAAACTTTAGAAAGTTGGGAAACAAAGCATTCCAGAAGTTTGAGACAATAAATGAGAATGAACTTTCCTATTTGGAAAAACAGACATTGTAAATCTTTTATTGTCATGTTTTGGGTGGTGATGAGAGGTGTAGCAGAGGAGGAATAAGTGGATAAACAACCACTGCTGTGTGCTCAATTAAATAAGGATTTTCAAGGGCAACATGCAGGAATATTGGGAAGATGTCAGAGTGAGAGATAGTCTACAAGCAATTCACCCTCAACCACCTCAAATGAACAAAGAAAGCACTCTGTCCTAAATGTAGTAAAATTATCAAATACCAAAAGAGAAAAAAGTCAAAGACATCTTGCACTACTTTCTAGACTACATCCCCAACTTTTACACAAGAATAGGGTTTTATGAAATGCTTTGAAGGGTTTTATCAAGTGCTTTGCTAAAATCTAGGTAAGATATTCATGGCATTTCCATGAGCTGTAAGTTTAATACTCTGATGTTTTCATGAACTCACTAACATTTCCTCCAATGATGCATACTATAGTGTAGAGCTTTGTATTTGGAGTCACAGGACCTAGGGCTAGATCTCAGATCTGACACTTGCTATTTGTGTGACCTTGGACAAGTCACTGAGTTGTGGTTTCCTCATCTGTGAATTGAGGGAATTTGACAAGATGTCTTGTAAGGTTACTTCCAGCTATAAATCTATGATCCTTTGATCCATCCATGCCTACCTATCTTGCACAACTCTCATCAATGTCCTCCAATAAATTTGCCAAAGAGTCTCACCAACACACTGAAGGGTTTCTTTATGTTCTTTTGACACCACACAAACACTAATGATTGGGAGCTCCTTGCTTTCATTACATTACATTACATGCTACATTACATTCATTGCATTTCATTTTTTGTTTATTTTTTATAGCTCTTTACCATTTTAAATCTTTTTTCCTTCCAATTTCATCTTTAAATGCCCTTGGAGTGACCTAGCTTACTTGGACCTCTCACCATGATTTCTTCAAACTGTTTTTCCTTGCACTCCCACTTTTTTGAGAGGTGATACTGCTCATTATCTTCCACCATGATTCTCTGTAAGATTTTACAGATAAGCTTCTATATTCCAAAACTGTGCTGCTCTTGGCTGCCACATCTCCCTGTTTGTCAAGTACATTAACTATTTGCTTGCTGAGGCAGTCTCTATGCGCTTTTGCTATCCTCCTTATGAAAACTAATTTATATTGGTTAAACTTCTTATGAAATTGTTAAAAATTGGTTTCAGTGATAATAATAACTTTTCCTTCATTTCATTTTTTTTGTATCAATGTGTTTAAATAAGTCAAGAAGAAATTCTTTTAAGTGAACAGTAAAACATATATTTTTTTTTGGTAATTTTTTTTTATTAATGTTGCTCTTTGTTTTAACAAATAGATGGTCTGACTCTACATAAGCAGCTGGAATCAGGAATGATTCCCACATCAGAAACTCATCATTTCCTATCTGTTAAGATATAATAAATTTTATTTTTTATGTTATGTGATTCTTGCCATGTTCAATGACTCCCAGTTTTTTTCTTAAAGAAAATATTGATGAGCATGAAAGTTCTGTGTAGCCTAAAAGTCATTTTCCTCTCTCATTTCTTACTGTTCAGCCATATTTTCCAGTTTTCACCATGTTCACCTATTTCTACTTTTCCATTAAAGTGATCAAGTATTGAAGTAGAATTTGACATGATTTAGATGATCTTTTGAATTCTTCACAAAATGACCCTACCCTTTCATTATCTATAACCAGTGTTGGAACATAAACTGTAATTATTTTCACAATTGTTAAACAAATGCTTATCATGTAAATACTCAAAGGAAATGAACAAGAATTTTTCTTTTTTTAATATAATTTAATTATATTTTGATGAGTGTGCATTAATTTTCTATGCCTCCAATCCCCCACCTCACCCTAGTTTGAAAAAGAAAAAAAGAAAATCCTTATAACAAATATGCATAGTCAAGCAAAGCAAATCTCTGCATTATCCAAGTCCAAAAACATACATCTTATTCTGCATTGTGAGTACATCACTCTTCTGTCAATAGATTGGTTGTATATCTCTTATGTCTAAGTTACATATCCATTTGGAGCTTATCATGGTATACAATGTGAGATGTTGGTCTATTCCTAATGCCTGCCAACCTGTTTTCCAATTTCCCCAGAAATTTCTATTGAATAGTGAATTCTCGATGCAGCTAATGAGGTCATTTTTCCAGGTGATATAATGGGTTTATTTAACAATGGACTATTGTACTTATTTTCTTCTAGATATAGTATGCCTAATCTCTTCCACTGGTTGATCTAGCTATTTTTTAAACAAATCATTTTAATGATGACTGATTGAATTTTATTAATTGAAACAATAAATAAATTCAGAAAAGAATATAAAATACAGCCAAATACATCATTAAGATTTCTGTATGTTACCAATAAAACCCAGTAGGAAGAGAAATTCCATTCAGAATAATTAGAGTAGTAGAAAATAACTACAGGTAATCAAAATTTTTAAATTTTGTTTTGTTTTTTTTCTGTTTTCTTTTTTAAAAGGTGTATTTGATCCATTTTATATTAATTAACTTTAATATTAATGAAAAGCCTGAGTTGTCTTCCAGAGGAACCTAACGTCGTTATGAGACCTGAGGAATAGGCTCTTCTAATGTAGCCTTTCTATTTTGACCCCTCCCCAAATCCCCACAGAATAATTGTCCACATGAAACCTTTGCACATTATCCTTTCTACATGCAAACTATATAGCTGTGATTCTTGAAGCATGCCACCATTTCCTCTTCCTTCTGAGAAGACCTAAATAAGACCTCTCAGACCCTGTGTCAATTTGAGACTTGGTAAAACTATCTACCTTACTTATCCCTCACTTGCCCACACTTTTTCATTATTTCCCCAGAGGTCCTTGACCTTTCATTCCTGCAGATTAATTTGAATGTTATTTTTTTCTAACTCTATTTTATATATACACACACACACACACACACACACACACACACACATATGTATATATATATTATTTTGTTATTCACTCACACACCCAGCACCATTCTAGTTCAGGATTTTATCATCTCTCATCAATATTATTGCAATAGCTTTCTAACTGGTCTTCCTGCCTCAGTTTTCTCCCTACTTCAATCCATCCTCAATACAGTTGCCAAAACCTAAAACATGAGTCTGACTGTGTCACACCCTACTCAGTAAAATCAAAAGGTTCCCTATTCTCTCCAAGATCAAATATAGAGTCCGTTATTTGTCATTTAAAGCTCTTCCCGACCTGGCCCTTCCCTGCCTTTGCAGTCTTGTTACACTTTACTGTCCTCAGCACACTCTAAGATCTAGCTACATTGGCCTATTTGCTTTTGACACTTCATATGCCTAAACTTTCAAGTGTTTTTAATAGAAATTAGTGTTGTTCTTTATCAAAAACTTATGCATTTATTGATAAAATCATATGATTTTTTTAACTTTTATTTTTGATATAATCAATTGTATTAATAATTTTCTTATGTTAAACCATCCCTGCATTCCTTGTATAAATCCCTCTTGATCATGATGCATTATCTTTGTAACATATTGTTGTAATCTTTTAGCTAGTATTTTATTTAGGATCTTTGTATCCATAATCATTAATGAAATTGGTCTATAATTTTCTTTCTGTGTTTTTACTCTTCCTGGCTCAGTTATCAGTATTGTGTTGATTTCATAAAAGGAGTTTGGTATAATCTATTCTTTGCCTATTTTTCCAAATAATTTATTTAATATTGGAATTAATTGATCTTTAAATGTTTGATAGAATTCACTTGTAAATCTGTCTGGTTCTGGTGCTTTTTTCTTAGGAAGCTCATTTATGGCCTGCTCAATTTATTTTTTTTTTAAATAGGTTTATTTAGATATTTTACTTCATCTTCTGCTACTCTAGGCAATTTATATTTTTGTAAGTATTCTTCCATTTCACTTAAATTGTTAAATTATTGGCATATAATTGAGCAAAATGACTCCTTACAATTGCTTTAATTTCATCTTCGTTAGTGGGCATTCTTAATTCTAGTGGTTTGGTTTTCTTCTCTCTTTTTAAAGTCAAATTAACCAATAGTTTCTCCATTTTATTGTTTTTTTTTATAAAACCAATCTCCTAGTTTTTTTTTAATTTAATGGGTTTTTTACACTTTACTTTATTAATCTCACCTTGAATTTTTAGGATTTCCAATTTAGTGTTTAAGGATTTTTAATTTCTTATTTTTCTAGGTTATTTTAATTGTATGCCCAATTTATTGTTCTGCTCTTTCTCTATTTTATTTATGTAACATTTAGAGATATAAAGTTTGCTTGGTTGTTATCCTTGCTTCCAGTTTTCTAAGTCTCCTGAAGGGTAGAGGCTTATATTCCCCAGCTTTTTGCTTGCTTCTCCAGGACAGAAAGTTTCATGCTGGGCTTACTTGGCATCAGTTAGAAACATCAACATAGATAGTATATTTTCCACAGGTCACTGCGTAATTCTCCTTGCTCTCCTAATTGTTTGAAGCAAGACCCATAGTCTTCTGTCTTCTTTTGTACAACTTACAAGGGAAATCCTTTTAACTAACTGGTGAAGAAAACTGCTTACCTACCATACCTTTCCTGGCACTAAAGACTAAGTATCTAGAGATGCTTGAGCAAAGTTTAATTCATTTATGGCAGCAGTCTTACTACCTTTTATGGCCAGAAGAAGATGCAATCTGCTCAGATGCCTTTATTTGGCAAATAGCATATTGCTGACATGCCCTGATACAGACCGAAGCAAAGAGAATGTGATTTACAAGCTGAAATCTGATTATCAAATTTGCTCTGCCCAAGTTGTTTCTCCTTGTGTCTTCTCTCTCGGTCTAATCTGTCTAATCTCCAGATATCTCCGTGAACATTAAGTTCTTTGTGTCTTCTGGCAGGAAGTGAAGTGACGTGGTAGAAGTTGAAGCTCAATTTCTTTAGTTGATAGCAAACACAAGACTCAAGCACAAAGAAGCAAATAGAACCTGGAGCACAAATAGAAATATCACTATCTAATTAGTAGTTTTTAAATCATGCCACTGATACAGTCTTGTACTTCTCTGATTTGATGGGCTTTCTATCCTGGGGTAGAGTCAGTCAATAAATATTTATTAATTATGTACCTACTCTGTGCCAGTCACTGTGTTAAGGTCTATGCATACAAAGCCAAAAGAAAGCCCTTCCTCTCAAGGAGTTCACAGTCTGAGAGGAGAGACAACATACACAAACAAGCTCCTTACAGGATAAATTGGAGATAATCAGCAGAGGGAAGGTTCTAGAATTAAAGGGGATCAGAAAAGGCTTCCTTTAGAAAGTGGGATTTTAGCTGGGACTTAAAGGAAACCAGGGAATCCAAGAGGCAGAGATGAAGGAGAGAATTCCAGGTAGCATAGGAGAGAGCCAGTGATAAAGGCCAGTGACAGGAGACCGGGTGTCTTATTTGAAAAACATCAAGGAAACCGTGGTCAATGAATCTCAAAGTAAGTGGTGGGGGGAGTAAGGTTCAAGAAGACTGGGAAGATATGGAGGAGTAGGTGATAAAGGGCTTTGAGCACCAAAGGATTTTACATTTTATCCTGGAGATGATAGGAAGACACTTTTATTTATTTATTGAGCAGATAGTCAGATCTGCTTTTTAGGAAGATCTCTTTGGCAGCTGAGAGGAGAATGGACTTGAGTAAGTAGAGACTTGAGGCAGTTAGAACAAATAATAGTTTATTGTAAGAGTCCAAGAGTTATTTTTTTTTTTCAGTGAAATAGGAGGCAGGACTCTTGGGGAGGCTTAATTTATGTAGAAAAAAAAAACAGGTACATAAGACACAAGGACACAGGAACTATCTAATTAATTAAATTAATTAAACCATCTAATCTGTATTACACTGCCATGATTCCCATATATCTATCTGTACTTACCTGGCTGCTAGTTTCTTCTTGTTTCTGCACAACTCAATGCACAACCCAAGGGAATGTCAGATTTTACTGTGCTGGCAGCAATAAAAACACTGAAAATAACCCCATGTATTTTGTCTAATTTGTCTTCTCAGAAGAGAAAACAGACCAGTTTGCTACAGCAAGATTACTTTATAATACCTGCAGTGAGGCAAAATGTATCAAATTTTGGCCTTATGATTACTGTTCATTACATTTCCATTAGTATGGTGTGAAAGACAAAATAACTGGTCATCAGCTTCATGGAGGACACCAAACCAGGCACTCTGAAGGAAGGAATGAAATCCTGGGTAAGAGCAAACAAATGGTTAATGAGAAATATAAATTTCTTTAGTGAAAAAAAAATTGAACTTGGTATATGTAAGGGAAAAAAAAACCCTGCACTTGTACAGGGCAGGAAAAAACCGGTTCTACATAATGTAATGGAAAGAGATTAGTGATCAGAAAAGAATAAATCGAGTACTGTTATTACGCAGATTAATATATGAGCTTGATTATGATTCTTCGAAAACGCTTAAAATTAAGGGGTGATTAGGGAGTACTTAGAAAATGATGTGGTGATTACAAAGAGCCATTACTCTTGAATAGGTCATGACCCAAAGCCATTACTCAATAGGTAAAGAATATGAAAGAAAAAAGAAAAAAAGTTTTCAAAAGATAAATTGCAAGCTATAAGTGATTATCTGAAAACCTGCTTCAAATCGCTAATAAGAGAAATGCAAATTGAAACTCCTCTGAAGTTTCACCCAGAAAATTTACAAAGATGACCAAGAAATAGAAATCGTCAATATTGTATGAGCTATAAAATGTTTATCTCTCAAAATTTGTTTGCTCACTTGTACTTCGGGAAATAAACATAAAACAGGTATGTGAACACATTTGTTGATGGCCTTGGGAATTCTGCCAAATCTTCTGGAAATCTGTTTGGAATTATGCAAGAAAAGAAATACTCATTTCACACTCTTTGACTTAGTTATCTATCTAGTTGGCATGTTCTCTAAGAAGGTTTAAGACAGAAAGAAAAGATCTATTTGTACACAAAACATCCATAGGAGCACTTTTTACAGGACAAAAAAATACCAAAAAAAAAATTCCTATTTATTGGGGAATAGTTGAACAAATTGAGGCATAAGAATGAAATGAAATATAACTGTGCAGTAAGAAATGACTACTGTGAAGCATTTGGAGAAACATAGAAAGACTTGGATAAATGATTGTAGAGGGACCTTTCACAAAGAACTGTTGATCTTCTGTCATGCAGATTGATTCAGTGTGGGGTGGGGGGCCTGGCCCCAAAGAGAAGGAACCAAGGTTTTATTACAATTTGTAGCTTATGCCTCCACTCTGAAGTCCAGGGGAAAATCTCTTAAAGAAAGATTAAGTATGACTTATGTCTAGGGCCTCCCCAAAAAAGACTGAACAGAATCTTTTATAGAAAAAGAATGCATTATGCCAAGTAGATACCAGGTATAAGGCAATTCTTTATTTCATCTACCAGAAAAGTGCTTAAAATACAAAAGATGAATTAATATATATGAAACAAATATTTGAGCTATGAAACAATAACCTACAGTATAGCATACTCTCCAAGTAAGTAAAGGCAATTTTGTAAGAATTGCTGAACAGATTATTTTACTTTTACTTCTGACCTCTACTGTCTGTGCAGTTCAAGCTTAGATATCCTGGTAAGCCAGGATATGGCTTGGGATTTCTTAGTCCTTTAAAATAGGTAGCATTTGCATAGTTCTTTAAGGTTTGCAAAGCCCTTTACAAATGTTATCTCATTTTATTCTCATAACAACCCTGGGAGATAGGAGCGCACAGCTAGTGAGTGTTTGAGGCTAGATTTGAAATCAAGCCTTCTGACTCCAAGTCCAGTTCTCTATCCACTCCATCAACTACCTGCCTACAAGCTGCAACTTCCTCCTGGTGGCACATACTCTTAAATTAGGAAGGCTCAGCCCCACGGCAGGAGTTTATAGTTGAGAGCACCAGGTTTCTCAAGTCACACACTCCGGTGATTTGGTGGTTTAGAGAGTAATGGGGCAGGCAGGCAGGCAGAAGACAAAATGTTGTGCAGGAAAGCTAATAACTCCTTGATTCATCTTGATGATTTAATCCTTCAAAGGTGGGGTAGATAACAAGGGGAAATTATATTCTGGATCTGATTCTCACTAACAAGGAAAAATTGGTTGGTAAGGTGATAATATTGAAGAAAGTGACTTGTCGAAGGAAGCAATTCCTCTCACCGGGAGTTTGTGATAGAGAAGGAGATGAATGCCTGGCATAGTCAGATATGTGTCTAGATTTGGAAAAAATCAGATTTCGCAAGGCTTAGAAGAAGAAGAGGTAGGATCCCAGAGATTCCCCAGGAAAAGTCAGCCTAGGAGTGACAGGAAGATGCTCAAGAATGAAAAATATGAAGACATAGAAGGAAATAATCCTAATGAGCATTGTAAATGGAAACTGTTTAAAGAGACTGATATGGAGGTGAACCAGACACATATGTTACCTGGTAACATATAGGAATGTCAATGATTATGTAGATTTATTTTATATTCTACAACTTTGCCCAATTTATGAATTATTTCAATTAGTAAAAATCAAGCAAGAATCACCAAAATAATTTGTTGCTGGTTAAAAAATAGAGGGGTTAATCATTGGAAAAGATAGTATATAAAACATACAAAAGAAGAGGAACCTAGTGTTTGATAAACTCAAAGATCCCAGCTAATGGGTAAGATCTCAGTATCTGATGAAAACTGATAGGAAAACTGGAAAGCAGGCTAGCAGAAATCAAGTATAGACTAACAAATCATACTACATACCAAATGGGTACATGAAAGAAATAAAGGATGACATAATAAACAAAATAGAGAAACAAGGTAGACTTTACCTTTCTGAACTATGGTTAGAGGAAGAGTTCATGAACAAGCAAGGGACAGAAAAGGTAGAAGATAAAATTGACAATTTTGATTACATTAAAAAGGGTTTGCATAAACAAAACCAATGCAGTTAAAATTAGGGAAGCAGTTAATTGGGGGGGGGGAATCTTTGCAATAAGTTTCTCTGACAAGGATCTTATATCCAAGATATTTTAAGAACCAATTCAAATGTATAAGAAGAAGAGCAATTCCTTAGTGGATAAATAGTTAAAGGATATGAATAGGCAGGTCTCAAGGGAAGAAATCCAAACTATCAATATGAAAAAATATGCTCCATAGGAAAAAATGCTCCTTCACTAATAATTTGAGGTTAAATTAAAATAATTCTACAAATTAAAGCAACTATGAGGTTCAATCTCATACCCACCAGATTGGCAAAGATGACAAAAAAGAAAATGACAAATGTTGGAGGGGCTACAGAAGCACATTAACAAACTGTTGGCGGAGCTGTGAATTGGTTCAGATGTTCTGGGGAGAGATCTAGAACGACACTCAAAACTGTACACACTCCTTTGACCCAACCATACCACAACAAAGCCAATAACTTAGAGACCCCCCCCCCAAAAAAGGATAAAGAGCCACATGTACAAAAATACTTATGGAAGCTCTTTTTGTAGCAGAAAAAAAAAGGGACATGAAAAACAGGGAGTCTCCGTCTATTGAGGAATAGATGAATAAATTATGATGAGAGCATAATCAAATACTATTGTGCTGTAAGAAATTATAAAAAGAACAGTTTCAGGAAAACATGGGAAGACAAATATGAAATGACAGAGAGTGAAATGAGCAGAAAGACTATTTATATAGTAACAATAATAAAAGAAAAACAACTTTGAGAGACTTGAGAACTCTGATCAATGTAAAATCAAACATGATTTCAGAGAATGGATGATGAAGTTTGTTTTTGATCTTTTGACCGAGAGAGGTAATAGATTCAAGATCAAGAATGAGAAATAAATTTTTGAACACATTAATTATGGGAATTTGTTTTCCTTAACTATGTATATTTGGTTCAAGAGCATTGTTGTTCTTTTTAATTTTTTCTCATAGGTTTTAGGGGTTGGTAGATAACAAGGGAGTGATGAGGATAGGACAGGAGAAAAGATCATTAAGATTTTTTTTTTTAATGTAGAGAAGAGAACAGAAGGAATGACAGGAGAAGACTAGATAAGCAGAACATCTTTGAATACTGAAAAATATTATACTGAAAAAAAACGTTGTATTTGAGAGACTTGAAATTTCAAATACAATCATCTTATATATACATATATGTAAATATATGTACACATAAATATATATTATGTATCTAAATGCCCATTCTATTTAATATTTAAGTCACAATTTTAAAAGAAAGTAGAGATGTAAACTAGTCCAAACGTTCTGAAGAACAATTTGGAACTATGCCCAAAGGCCTATAAAATTATGTATACCCTTTCACCCAACTAGGTCTGTATCCCAGAGATCAAAGGAAAAAGAAAAGGATCTGCATGTACAAAAATATTTATAGCAGCTCTTTTTGTGGTGGCAAAGAAGTAGAAATCAAGGGGATACGCATTAATTGAGAAATAGAAAAATAAGTTGCGGCAAATGATCGGAATGGAGTACTTGTGCTGTAAATGCTATAAGAAATGATAAGGTGGGTGGTTTCACAAAAACATGGCAAAAACTATATAAACTGATCCCAAGAGATCATTGTGCATAGTAACAGCAATGTTTGATCATGATTAACTGTGAGAAACTTGGCTACTCTGATAAAGAGGGGAAATTAGGTGGCACAGTGGCTAGTGTAGGACCTAGAATCAGAAAGACTTACCTTTCTGAGTTCAAATCTGGCCTCAAACACTTGTTATGTGGCTCTGGGCAAGTCTTTTTAACCCTGTTTGCCTCAGTTTCCTCATCTGTAAAAATGAACTGAAGAAGCAAAGGACAAACCACTCCAGTGTCTTTGCTGAGAAAACTCCAAATGGGATCATGAAGAGTCAGACGTGACTGAAATGACCAAACAACACCACCATTCTGATCCAAGACAATTCCAAAGGTCTCATGATTAAAAAATGCTATCCACCTCCAGAGAGAGAAGTGATGAACTCTGAGTTGCAAATTGAAGTATAATTTTCTCACTTTCTTTATGCTTTTTGCTTTTTAAAAATATATAGCTAATATGGAAATGTTTTATATGATTTCATGTGTATAATTAATATATTGCTTGCCTTTTCAATGAGTGTGGGAGGGAGTGAGAGAGAGGGAAAGAATTTGAGACTTAAAATTTAAAAAGAAAAGAAGGTTAAAAATAAATAAATAAGAAATTAAAATATTTCTAAAAAGAATTTTTAAAGAAAGATTAAGAGATAAAACTTAAGAAGACACACTATACTGCCCCTCATATTTTAAGGCTTTAAGTACATAACGGAATGGTATTTTTACCCATCCTACTTCCCTTTACTTCCCTTTTCTTCCTTCAATCAAACAATCAATCAACAAGCATTAAGTAAACATTTACTACAACTGTGCTAAGTACCAAGGATACACAAGAATGAAACAGACCCAGCCTTCAAAGAGTTTACATTCTAATGGGAGAGAGAATGTGTATAAGAATATTCAGAATATGCAGAATGTAGTTTGGGAAGAGTACACTAGTAGCTGGGTAGGCCAGGAAAGGTTTCATGAATAAACTGGTACTTGAGTTGAGCCTTGAAGGAAATTCCCGAGAAGTCAAGGAGAGGACAGAATATATCTCATTTATGGAAGACAGCCAGTACAAAAGCACACTGAGTAGTCAAGAATGGCTGGATTGGGGAGTTGAAGATGGAGATCAAAGAAGACTAGAAAGAGACCTAGTGAAAAGCTTGAAATGTCAAGTGGAGGAGTTTATGTTTGATCCTTGAGACAATAAGGGACCACTGAAATTTTTTTAACAGAGTGACATGATCAGACTTGCATTATAAGAAAATCACTTTGGCAGCTATGAAGGTTGGGTTGAAGTGGGAAAAGGTTGGAGTCAGAAAGAACAAATAGGACTTCCTTTACTTCTCCCATGTTCTACTTCTTCTTCTTCCTTTTCCAATAGCCCACATTTCCTTATCCCCTTCTCTTCTTTTCCTGTGCCTTCTTCTCTACTAGGCTTCTACATCCATTAAAATCTAAGCAGAAAGAAAATGATCCATATACAAATGGTAAGGATTCAGGTTAGATATGTAGAAAATTTTCATGACTTTCTGGGAAAATGAGTTGTACAAAATGAATGAGGGAAGCCATGCTATATTCTTTCCTAGAATGTGTTAGGGACAATGTAGACAACATTGTATGATTTAACTGAAGTTCTTCCTGGAAACAAAGTATGATCTTTATAAGGAAAATCCAGCCCAAAGATACTTTGCTTTTCACATTTAATCCTAGTTTTGTTTTGTTTCATTTTGTTTGTTAATTCACATAAATGAAGTAGTATGGTATGATCAAGAAAGCACTGAATCAGGATTCTTTATTATATATTGAAAAGGAGCAGCAAGTTATCCATCATAGATTTGCAATTTCATATACAATCATCTTTTTTTTTCCATTCTACTATGCTATGGAAAGGCTTTTTTTTAAAATTCAAAATAAAATAAATAAAATTTAAAGACAGAGAGATCGCATTGGATCAGGAGTCAAGGGACTTAGATAAACCTCCTAGTGTTAGTATGGATTGGTCTAACCATTCTGCTTCTGACCACTGCCTCCCTCAATGGTTTGACCACTTTGGAAAGCTATATTTGAAACTATACCTCAGAAGCTACTACCGTGAATATGTTTTGATTCAGTGATGCTGATTTTAGGCATATACCCTGAAGAGGTCAACTACTGGGAAAAAGGAGTCATATGGACAAAAACATTGATAGCAAAGATCTAGAAACAAAATGGGTGCTCATCAATTGGGGAATAGCTCAAAAATTATAGTAAGTGAATATGATGGATTTGGAATCCAGAAAACCTTAGTTCAGATCCAGCCTCAGACACTTAGTAGCTGTGTGACTCTGGGCAAGTCATTTAATCTCTGTCTGTCTCAATTTCCTTATCTGTAAAAAGGAGATAATACCTATCTCTCAGCATTGTTGTGTATGTATGTGTATATACACACGCAAACATATATACATAATATATAATGTATACATAAAACATGTGTATATGCATACATGTATATGCACACATATACATATATACACTTACATGCATATATGTATATGTATCTGTATATATATATATATTTTTACAACAATTCTGAGAGGTAGGTGCTATATACACAAATATTTACATACATATATATATGTTTATATATACCTATAGTTATGTATCTATACATGGCACTCTATCCACTGAGCGAACTAGCTCATGTATGTATGTATATATACATACATGTATATATGTATGTGTATGTGCATGTGTGTAGGTAAATAAGTTAGGTGATACAGTTTATATAGTGATGGGCTTGGATTCAGGAAGACTCATCTTCCTGAGTTCAAATCTGGCTTCAGACACTTACTAGCTGTGTGACCCCAGACAAGTCAGTTAACCCTGTTTGCTTTCCTCATGAACTAGAGAAGGAAATGACAAACCACTCCAGTATCTTTGCCAGGGAAACCCCAAATGGGGTCATGGAGAGTCAGACACGACTGAAAAATGACTGAAATAACAACAAATATGTATATGTAAACACACAAATATATGACTGTCAACTTTAAAGTGCAGTATAAATGTCATCTATTATTACAATCACTACAATAATGTAAATGAATCTTAGAGATATGCTATTTACTACTTTGTGACTTTGACAAAGTCACTTTACCCGCTTTGAACCCCATTTTTCCTCTTCTGTAAAATAAGAGAGTTGAACTAAATTATTTCTAAGATCCCTTCTAATGGTTCCGTAGAAAGAACACTGTAGTCAGAGAATTTAAGTTCAAATCATGCCTTTGATGTTTGCCAACTTTCTGGCCTTGGACAAGTCCATTAACCACTTTGGGCCCCAGTTTTCTCATCTATAAAATTAGCAGGTTGGACTAGATGATCTCCAAGGTGCTTTCACAGGATCATCCTTTGAAGTTCTTCTACTTTTAACCTCAAATGACTCTAAGAATCCATTATCTTTTCCCCAAGTTATTTCGGCGGACTTTTCCTATTAAGGGATTTTTGAGATGTAGGGAACAAAACTCAAATGCATCATTCCTGTAATGAAAGCAACAGCCAAGACTGTTACAGCCTCAGAATATTTTTAGTGTCTCCATCATGTCAGCTGCTGTTTTTGACTGCTGCCACTGTGATCTGAATGCTGATGTCTCTTGTTGTTCCTAGATAATTTCCCTGAATAGCTAAAGTGAATAGTCATTAGTATTTTCAATATAGCTATTCCATATAGTATATGAGAATTACAATGCCATCACTCTTTTAGATTTAATTAATTTCTTATAATAAAAAAGGTTTGTGGTATTTGTACTGATTTTCCCTTTCCTAAATCCTTCCTAGGGAAGTTTTCTTGGTCAATTTCATCTCTTACTTTCTTCCTTAGTTATTAACATGTAAGACCTCAGTCTTAGGGCTGACCCCAGGTATACTTCATTATTATCCATTGATATCCTTCATTGTTATTCAAGCTGAGCCTGCTTCCTTATTATTAGAAATCTTAAAAAAATGGAAATTTTTTTCATAATTTCATCACTCTCTCTTGACCCTTATATCCTTTTCTTTCATTTCTTAGCTCTCATTTTTTCACATAATTTCTCCTTCTTTCTGATATCCTTTCCTACCCTTATCCTATCTGACCATAAATGTAGCTTTTTATAAAATAATAGGTTATAAAAATTGTTACTAATGTAGGGGATCGATCAAAGCTGCTCTCTATCCACTGGGTGAAATTACTGTGGGGTGAACCCCTTTTTTATTTAAAGGAACTTAAAGGGCCATGAGCCTTTGTTTAGGACTTTTTACTATGTCTCCCTATGGGGTATTGACATACTTCTTGGAACCTGGTTGAGAAGAATAAAGAAATTTGCTGATTATCTCAGTGTTTCAGGCTGTCCTGAAAATGAATTGATTGGTTCTATCTTTTAGGAAGAATTAATGAATGAAAAAGTATTTATTAAATGTTTACTATGTGACATGAAGCTCTGCTAGGGCTTTTTTTCTTTTTCTTTTTCTTTTTCTTTTTCTTTTTCTTTTTCTTTTTCTTATTTAAGGGAAAGGCAGTCACCAATCACAGAATCACAGAACATGAGAACTGGAAGATACTTTCCATCTAGTCCAACATATAAATGAAAGGAATTCCCACTATGATATATAAAATAAATTGTCATTCAGTCTCTTCTTAAAGCCCTCCAAACAAGAGGAACCCATTGTCTCTTAAAGCAGTCTATTGCATTTTTGGAAAGCTCAAATTTTTATCTGTGTAATTTTGTCTCTCAGAAGGCCTGAAAAGTCAGAAGTGAAAAATTCTATTGGGAGGACACATTTTCTGCTGAATTTATAATAGGAAATCTTTAGTAAGAACTTGGAGCTTTTTTCCTTCACCTTTTCCTTCCCTATTTCTTCTGCAGAGGTCTTGAGAACACAGCAGTATATGTGTATGAATGTGGAGGAGGCAACGTTATTTTCCCCAGGAGCTATTAACGTTGGCTTTGGAGAGACAAATGGCAGAGATAGACGTGCTTATCATATGGCCCAAGAGGTGGGTTTATGGACAGACAATATTGTTCTTGAACCTCTTCTTTCTAATTAAAAGAGGGGAGATTTTCTACATAATGTGATCCTAGAAGTTTTTTTGAGCTTTGTTTGTAAGGTGTTTAATAAGGAGTTACTTCCCTAGATTCTTGCCTATTTATTTCTAAATTATATTTATCCACTTTGTTCCACTAATCAACTCTTACATTTCCCTTCTATAATATCAAATAGTTTTGATAATTGAAACTTTGTAGTATTTTGCAATCTTAGTTGCACTGAACCTCCTTTCTACTTTTTTCCTCCCAAATCTTTTCTTGAGTTTTTATTCCTTCAAGTGAATTTTGTTATTATTTTGTCTAATTATAAAAGTATCTCTCTGATAATTTGATTGGTACAGTCCTAAATCTGTGGAATAATTTGGGTAACATTGTCACAGGCCCAGGCATAAATATTGAATGTTATACTGATTATTTCACTTTTCTTTTGGTAAAAATTGTTTTGTAGTTCTTTCATGTAAGTCTTATATGTGGCTTGGTAGGTTACCAGATATTTAATGAATTTTGTTACTGAAAATGGAATTTCTCTGCAGATTAAAACAACTCTGAGGTATCACTTCACACATATCAGATTGACTAATATGATAGAAAAGGAAAATGATAAATGTTGGAGAAGATATGGGAAAATTGGAACACTAATGCATTGTTGGTGGAGTTGTGAAGTGATCCATATGTTCTGGAGAGCACTTTGGAACTATGCCCAAAGGGCAATCAAACTGTGCATACTCTTTGATTTAGCAATACCACCACTAGATCTGTATCCCAAAAAGATCATAAAAAGGGGGAAAGGACCCACAAGTACAAAAATATTTAAAACAGCTCTTTTTGTGGTGGCAAAGAATTGGAAATTGAGGGGATGCTCATCAATTGGGGAATGGCTGAACAAGTTGTGATATTTGAATGTAATGTAATACTATTGTGCTATAAGAAACCATGTGTGGGCAGATTTCAGAAAAACCTGGAAAGACATGAACTGATGCTGAGTGAAGCGAGTAGAACCAAAACATTGTACACAGTAACAGCAACATTGTGCAATGATCAACTCTAATAGACTTTGCTCTTCTCAGCAATATAGTGATCCAAGACAAATCCAAAAGATTCATAATGGAAAATGCTATCTACATCCAGAGAAAGAACTATGGAGTCTGAATGCAGATTGATGCATACTCTTTTCACTTTTTTATTCATTTACTTCTTTCTCATATTTTTCCCCTTTTGTTTTGATTCTTCTTTCACAAAATGACTAATATGGAAAATGATTAATAAAATTATATATATATAACATGTCTAACCTATATCAGATTGTTTGCTGTCTTGGGGAAGTGAAGGGATGGAAGTGAGAAAAATTTGGAACTCAAAATCTCATAAAAGTGAATGTTGATAACTACCTTTACATGTAATTAGAAAAAAAAATACTATTAAGGGAGGAAAACAAATATAATGCATCCTTCTGCAAAAAAAGAAAATAGGATTTCTTATGATAGCTTTCCATCCTAGGTCTCCACCCCTTCCCCAGAAATGTACAGAAAATCTAATGCTATTATCGGTTTATTTTTTATCCTCTTACTTTACTAAAGCTATTATCTCAATATTTTCAGTGACTTGCTGAGGTTCTCTAAGTAATTATATCATCTGCAAACAGTATTTATTTTTTTTCCTTTTCCCCCCTTAGGATTATTCTCAGGTTCTTTTTCTTAACTCATATTTTTACCATTGTCATACAGGAGTGGATAAAATTGCCATCTTTACTTACTTGCAAGATGAATAGGAAAATTTCCAAAGTTCTCATAGATAATGCCAGATCCTGATCTTAAATAGATAATTTTGATCACATTAAGAATAGGTCCTTTGGTTACTATATCTTTCAATGTTATGAACAGAAATGAGTGCCATATTTTGCTAAAAAAACTTTTTTTCTGCATCTATTGCAGTGGTTGGCAAACTATTTCTGTAAATTACCATATAGTAAATATCTTAGGCTTTGCAGGTGACAAAGCAAAATCAGGGATATAATGTATGAAGCAGATTTCCATAAATTTTATTGATGAAATTCAAAGTAATAATAATTGATTACAATTTTTTGGTAAAACAGATCTACTAATGAGAAAAATGAAATATTTTTGCGTGATAACAATTAACTTTAATTGAAATTTAAAGTTAGTGTCCCCTATCCTCAGAATTAATATAAAACATTCATCTGTTAATGCTAATCTGCAATGAGATTTTACATATTTTTGCCTTTGAAAATGTCTTTTCACACAAAAAGGTACTGGCCAAATATTGATATCAATCCTGGAACATATGACTATAATTGAGAATATATTTGTCATTTTGAAGACTTTATAGAAACTTAGTACATTCTTTTCTTGATATTTGACTGTCATGTGCTGCTGGAACTGTGGTTTGAGCTAAGAAACTGTATGCTGCAAATTTGTGTGAGGATGATGATCTCACTTCTTGTTTTCATTTTTGACAATATAGGGAAAGAATAAAGTAGCTTGACATTAATTGTGACTCAGACAATGTTAGCTGTCATCAAATTGACTTCATCACAGTATGCTTCACATATAAGTGCTATTTTACCTTGTTTAGATCAAATTTGTTAAGAAACATTATCACATCTGCAGCAAAGGCTAAAGCCATTCAGTGTTCAACAATAATGGTTGAGGTCAGTTCTGAGGTCAAAAATTGTAATTAAACTTCTTTTTGTTCTTTACTTTTCTTGTTTTGATATGATGGATATGCAGTGGTAATAAAAATTAAGTAAAATGTTGTGGAATGGTGATATCATGGCACTCAAAACTCTGATAAGTTATAAATGCATCATTACAATTTGTAGTGTGTCTAACAGTAGTGTGAAGTAATGGGAGCACCATATAAGGTTTTTGAAACTACTCATCTTTCACCGTAGCATGAAAGCAGCCACAAACAAAACATAAACAAATGAGTACGGCTATGTTCCAATAAGACTTTGTTTATGGACACTGAAATTTTAATTTAATATAATTTTCACATGTTATGAAATATTCTTTTTTTCAACCATTTAAAAATGTTTAAAAAATATCCTTAGGCCATGTGTTGTCTTTTCAAACAATAAAGTTTCACTAATCAAAGTAGGTCTGGACAAAATTGTTATTAATACTCTAAAATTATTGCAATAAATTAGCTTACAAATAAAAAATTATCAGGCCTTCTAAAAATCACACAAAAGTCTTTTTCAAAAAAATTTTTTAACTTAAACATTCCTTCCTAAAAGTCTTTCCCTTCTTTAAAAACAGCTTAAAATTTATCCTGATATTAAAAAAATAATCACTAAGCTTTCATGAAGTAAATTTGTTGGAAACCTCCAAAATGACAGATATCTCTCTTATTCAATTTTAAAGCAAAAATAAATCTTTAAAATGGGAATTTATCAAGACTGAGTTGATAGAAAATGTCTCTAAGAATCATAAGTAAATCCAAAAGTCTTTGAAACAAAAAGTTAACTTCTAATCATCACAAACTCCTAAGTACCACCCCCCTTTAGTTAAACGGCATTTGCAATGGGGAGGAAATTCAGTTTTTCTAAGCCAAAAAAAAAATACCCAATTAAATTAGACTTATCACCACAACAAAGTTTACCAGACCTTTAACATTTTGCTCAATATCTTTTTCTTCCCTTTGTTTTTAAATATATCACTAGAAATCAAGAAAAATAATTATATTCTGGAATCCCACATAGATAGTGAATATGTGATTGTTCACTTAAACTCTTAGAAAAACAACATTGGCCAATTGCTGTAAGTATCCAAATGAACATATACATAAATCTATCCTTAGAGGAAGCAGGCTTGAAAATTACATTCCTGTGCTGTGCAAGATTTCCATTTAGTCAGTAGGAATTCCACAACACAGAAAATTCTTGCACAATGTTGATAATAATTTATGACTAGATGGTTCTAAGAATCCTTATAGGTTACAAAGGAGATTTTACAAGGTCTTTTCTTCATATCCTTACCAATTTTTCTCTTTTAAAAATATTTATGTAAATACTTTATAAGTTTTAACATTGTAACAAAGCTCCAAATGACCTAGTTAACAACCTCATACTTTTCATAAGTGATAGCCAAATAATTTTAGGTGAAACTTTCTCTTAAATACAGGCGAAACTGGAAGTTTAAGTTCTTAAATTACAGTACTTCAGAATATTACAGTACATGTTCAACAGGGCTGATAAAAGGCCTTAATAGCTTCCTAACCCATTCATTCTTTTTTTTTATAGTACAATTCTTAATCCAACAACAGAAACTGCTGATGGATTACAAAATATAAAAAAATTTAGGAACATAACAATATTATGTATTTAAAACTTGAAACAAAACCCATTACCAATCAGGTGGCCTCAATTCAGGTGAATGTACTTCCAAATTACCTTACACAGAAAGTCATTCATCTCATCACCATTGGTGTTGTATATTGTTCACATTTAAAAACCCATATAAATTAAGGGGTGAGAGAGAATTGTACTGGGAGAACGAGAAAGGGAGAGGTAGAATGGGGTAAATTATCTCACATAAAAGAGGTAAGAAATAGGTTTTACAGTGGAGGGAAAGAGGAGGGAGGTGAGAGGGAATGAGTGAATCTTATTCTCATCAGATTTGGCCTAAGGAGGGAATAACATATACACTCAATTGGGTATGGAAATGTATTTTACCCTACAGGAAAATAGGGGAGAAAGGGATAAGAGGGGGTGAGGAAAGAAGGGCGGGCAGATTGGGGGAGGGAGTAATCAGAAGCAAACACTTTTGATGAGGTAAGGGTCAAAGGAGAGAATAGAATTAATGGAGGGGCAAGATAGGATGGAGGGAAATGTAGTTAGTCCTTCACAATATGACTATTATCGAAGTATTTTGCATGATTACACATGTATAACCTATATTGAATTGCTTGCCTTCTCAGTGAGGGGAGGTGGGGAGGGAGAGAGGGAGAGAATTTGGAACTCAAGGTTTTAAAAACAAATGTTAAAAATTGTTTTTACATGCAACTGGGAAATAAGATATACAGGTAATGAGGTATAGAAATCAGTCCTGCCCTAAAGAAAAATAGGAGAAATAAATAAGGGGGGATGTGTATGATAGAAAGGAGAACAGATTGGGGGAAGGGGTATTCTCAATGTATGCTGTTGGGGTGAAGGGAGGTGAGAGATGGGGAGAAAATTTGGAACTCAAAATCTTGTGGAAGTGAATGTTGAAAACTAAAAATAAATTAATTAATTAATAAAAATGAGAATAAAGGGAAAAAAAAGAAAAAAAATAAATATATTATAAACCTAAATATTAAATACAAAATAAGAAATTTAAAAAAAGCATTGCCATGTGCACAGCAAAACTTAAGACAGGATTCAAATATACAGCAATAAATTTCCATTTCAAGAAAAAAATAAAAACCCATATAAAGTTATGAAATGTGAAGCAATTACATCTCATTTAAGAGATAATAAAAACAGTTACATTCATACAGCATTTGTCCTATACCAAGCACTGTGCCGCACTTTACAATCATGTGATCCTCAGAACACCCCAGGAGATGGGTGCTATTATTATTCCCTTCCAGAACAGTAAATTGAGGTAAATAGAATTTTCTTGGGGGCATATAGCTAATAAATTTCTTAATGCCAAATAGCAAATGTCTTTTTGTGTTAGGTTGTAATTTACCATAGTGATCCTGATATGAAAGCACATTCAGACCCCATTCTTATTTCCTTCAGGACAGATTTTTGGCTTAAATCAAATAAAATCCAGATTTATAATCACTAATCATAACATTTTGAATTTCTAAGGCTCAATACTCTTAGCATTTTAAAAGAAAAAAGATTATTATCCATAAATTCATATATTTCCTTTTTTAAGCACATGTGGTGACAATTCCCAGCTCTGTATAGCTTTTTCCTTTACTTCCATACAGACCTAGAATCCCCTGCCTCCTTTACTTTTGAGATTTACCACATAAAGAGCTTTCCCAAACATTCCAGCTTCCAATTCCCAACCTCCTGGGAATTTCAAGCTGCATATACTTGGAAATCCATATAAAGTTTTACAAACAGTTTAAATTCACCTCTGTTATCATTAAGTTGGCTTAAAGTGTGCTGGGTTAAAATATTATTAGATTCTAAGTTGAAAGGCTGCTTTTGGCCCAGGCAAAGAAGAGACCTAAGGAATTTAATTTATTGCTGGCAGGGCATGGCCAGTTTCCCCAGGCAGAAACCTTCAAGAGCTTTCACAGTTACTTAAATAGTTGAATTAAAAAACAATTGAGCAGTACAAGGAAACATTAAGATTTTTATGTAATAATCAAAGAACTTTCTACATGTTCATCCTGAAAGTTAGGTGAACATGCTTAACCAGATGATCTAACTTTGTTCATGGACTAAAGGTGATCACAGACTACTTTGTAAAAATGTTTTCCTTTGCAATTTCTAATTCTTATCTGAAGTCAAATCACTGCACTTCAACCACCTAAGCATGAGACTAGATCCTGAAATCTTAAATTACTGACACCTTAACCCAGTTACTAATCTGCTACTGATTATTATTTTTTTACACTAGCCTTTTAACAACTAAATCCATAGCCCAAAAGAATTAAAGATGAGTTCACATTTCTAACAACATTTCTAATACAACAAATTATCAAATTAATGTTAGGCATTATCTTTATACACATTAAAAACCATATAACTGGGTTTTAACTTGGCTTAAAACCATACAGCTAACAAGTTTCCTGATATAGGATGATAATAATAATAATTATTATTATTATAATGATAATAATAATGCACATCTGCATCCATTTTCCAAACAATAACATAAAGGACCTTGATTTATAATTTCAGTGATTTAGTATTATATTTTACATAAGGGCTACTTATTCTAAGCATTTCATATGATTGGATTCATTATTTCCAGCTAATCTACTGCCACAGATTTTAAAGTGACAGTCTATAATGAGAGGGGTTTGAAACATGTAGTGTCCTTCATTTTGATTCCTCTTAACCCCTTTAACAGAAACTGTCTTACAAAAGGCTTGATTGCTTACTTTACACAATTTTCTAAATTCCAAATCGCACTCACTCTCTTTTCTTTCCTGCTGCTCCTCACTTTTCAGAAGCTGGAGAGAGTTAACACTTAATAATTCACAAATGGAGAAAGCTGTATTTCTCACAATCTTTACCAACATTATTTATAAAAAACAACCTTTACAATGCTAATATACATTTTAAACAAACTACTGAAATCCTAAAGCGATTGCATTGGAAGCTATGATATAAAAGCCCTGATCAAAGTGCCTTAAAAGGCAAAAACCTTATTTTTGCCATTTTAAACACATTGCACTGATGTCAGATATATTAAGGGGAAGGGCAAAGACAGTTCTTTCGATTTAATTTAAATATAATCCAAGCGGCTATAAGTGGCTCATTAATTAACCTCACTTGAAATGATGGGCTTGCTCCTAAGAATTAGCTGTTGCACGCTACAGCCAAGCTATGGGCTGCTTGGTATGGGATGTTATCAGCTTGGAGCTGCAGTTTTAAAACTCCACCAAAGTAAAACTTGGCATTTTTACTCAGAGAGAGATTTCTTCTCTGATTCCACCTCCCAAACTAACTCCTGGGAGAGTCTCATCCTGCTTTTTTTAATCTTAGCTGCATTAGTTTTGTTTGTGCAAAAGCTTTTAAATTTTATGTGAACAAAATTATCCATTTTAAATTCTATTATTCTCTTGGTCATTTTTTTTTTTTGGTTATGTACTCTTCTCTTGTAATTGAGAAAGGCAGTTAAGGCACGTAGTAGATAGAGCACTGGACCTAGAGTCAGAAAAACTTTAGTTCAAATCTGGCAGTAGATATTTACTAGCTGTGTGACCCAAAGCAAGTCACTTAATCTTTGCCTCAGTTTCCTCAACTGTAAAGTAGGGATACTAGCACCTCCCAGGGCTTTTGTGAGAATCAAATGAAATAATATTTGTAAAGCACTTAGCAGAGTGCCTGACACATAGTAAGTGATTAATAAATCCTTGTTTCTTTCCTTCTTTTATGCTCTAATTTGTTCATGATGAGACCTTTTATATAATAATAATAATAATAAAATAGCTAACATTTATATAGCACTTACAATGTTCTAGACACTGTGCTAAGCACTCTACAATTATTATCTCATTTGATCCTAACAACAGGCTTGGGAAGTAAGTACTATTACTATCTACATTTTACAGATGAGGAAACTGAGGGCAACAGTGGTTAAGTGACTCTTGAGGGGCACACAGCTGGTAATTGTCTGAGGCTAGATTTGAATTGAGGTACAATTTCTTTGATTTTTATTTACTATCTGCTTAGATAAATGGATTTATTTGCTATTAGCTATCTGTGATCTTTGTTTAGCTAGTTTGGTGGGAAAGGAGTCAAGCCTTGGATGTATAACTTGGAACACTCCTCTATAATGGGATAACAATTAGGAGTACAGCTTGAATCTAAAAATCATTTATCCTAGACTAATAATATTTAAGGGACAGATGTAATTATAATGCCCTTTCTCTAAGGAGAGAAGAGAAACTAGGCTTTTGGCACCAATCTCCTACTTCTCTTCTTGCCTGAACTCTAAGGTGCCTTTGGAGAGAGGTGGGCAGAGGAGACTCTAGCAAAATCCTAAAGATATCTATTGTCTGCCTTCTAGACACATCTAAACAGACACACATAGACACATATCACATACATGGGCAACACACACATGTGTGCACGCATACACACATACACACACGTACCTTCATATTAGCCTCTGCCTCAACTTCAGGGAGTTCATTTTAGATGAAAAGTTCTGAGTTCAGTCATAATCATTCTGAGCCTTCAGTTAGGAAAATTCTTAACACCTCTTAAGAGCATATTGGCTCTATGTCAAACTATCTATCTGTCTATTTAACTGCATATATATATATATATGCATATATAGGTATATAATTATGTATACAGTTATATATGTGCTTATGTATGTATATATTTATATAGCTACAGATTTTAAATTGTATATATAGTGTTACATATACATATATAGTTATACGTAGTTACATATAGTTATACTTACAACTATAGTTATCACCTCCTCCTTTTATGGTTGAGGTAAAATTGTTTACTAGAAATGTTTGGGTAACAAAAAAGAGATAGAAGATTACCTTCAAAAATAGAAGATCCCCAAACTAACATAACACCAAATAGAAATTTTGGACAATCCAATAAGAAAAAAAGGAAACAGAACTAGCTGTAAAGAAATTACCAAAGGAAAAAACCTTGCTTCTGATGGACTTACAGGAGAGTTTTATCAAACTTTTAGAGAACAAGTAATACCTATACTACAAAAATTGTTCACAAAAAAATACTTTCTCAGTCTCATTTTATGAGACAAAAATTATAGACTAATATCATTAATTAATATCAATTCAAAAATTTAGATAAAATCCTGACCAAAACACTGTAGCAATCTATCCAAGAAATCACTGGTCATGGTATTTGGCAAAGATAGAAAGTAGGAAGAAGTAGTAAAGCTCACCACTTTCCCACAACTACTTCAACAAAGATTTAGGAATAGTGAAGAGTGAGTAGTTATTGGGAAATCAAAGGAGAGACAACAGTGGGTCATTTTTATAGCTCAAGATTAAGAATTTAACTCATAGGTAAATATCCAGGTCCAGATCAGAGGTGGGCCTGTATTTCTATCACTTGGACCCTTGTTCAGGATTTCAGATTCATTCTGTATGTATAGACTAGTTGTGTGCCTACTGTTGCTCTGAATGTAAAGCAAGATCATAGACTTAAACCTCAGGCCACAAGTGACTGACCATGGCAATAATTGTGGATGGTGGAGCACTACAGCTCTATTGCTCTGAATTTGCATAGCTTTCCAGCACTAGTTATCAGGGGTTGGAGATAGCAACTACCTACTGGAGCTCCACCTGGGGACAAATCTACATCCAAATCCAAGTCCATTTGTGTTTTTCAGAGTCAAACCAGGCTCTGGAGCCTACAAATTGCAGACTAGCAGAGTAGTTATCACACTGTGATACAGATCAGATCTCTTAGAGGTTCCTTATAGATTCTTGACTTAAGCTGTCCTTGAGATCTTTGAAGTGTGCAGCACTCAATATTCCTAGAGAACACATCACTTAATTCCTGAAGAACATAGTGACAAGATCCCAGATATTATAAGCCAGAACCATATAAAGTCCCAACATTTCTTCCAAACATGCACTTAGATCCTGGCCCTAACACAAAATTCCAATTCAGGAAGTAAGGCTAGAAGAATAAGTAAACAAAAAAGAAAAAAAAAGACTCCCACCGTAAAGAGCTATCATGAAGACAGAGGCACCAAAAATATAAACCCAGAAGACAAGAATAACTTCAAAACACCTGCAAACAAAGCTTGAAAGAAGTTTGGTTATAAGGTCAACTAGAATTCCTAGATGAAATAAAGAAAGCCTTTTTTTATTAAAAAAAAGAGTTTAAAATGATATTATAAATAGTATTAGTGTACTAAAAGCAAGAACTGGAAATTAAATGAGAACTTTGGAGTAAAGACTTGAAAGGTGTTCTGTGCTCGGCCTAACTAATTACTTTTGGTCATTTAGGTTTGATATTGGAACAAAATGAGTCTCTAGCAGGTCATTCAACATTTTTTTTTAAAAAGGTGATTATTTAGGGCAGTAGATAGATATTGAGAACCCCTTGAGTTGATTCAGCTGTGTGAAGCTTTCATTGTGATCCATTAGCTGAGCATGTGAAGGTTCTTCTTGTTCTTCAAGTCTGCTTTGTACTTCGGGAAGTGACATCAGTAATATGATCATTAGTCCTTTGAACCAATCAAGTCTCAAGGAATTTCTCAATGCTTTTCAAGGAAAAACTAACCTAACCTGCAAGAGTGGGAGGGTAGGAGAGAGTTAATATATTATTCCTACCACAGAAGAATTAACAGCTTAGTACAAGTGGTACAAAACTTTAACATGACAGACTTCGAAAGTTTGAGCAAATCAAAACAGAAGTTAATGACTCCATGACACAAGATATATTAAAATAAAGCCAAAAGATTGAAACAGTTGAAGAAAATGTAAGGTATTTCATTTTTTCAAAGCTGACTTGGGAAATATATCAAAAGTTCATTGGCCTCCATAAAATCTAGGACCAAAAAAAGAGCCTGGACAAATATTTCAAGAAATTGTATAAGAAAATTACCTATACATATATACATATATATATATATGAAATATATATATGTATATATATGAGAACCAGAGGGCAAAGTGCATATAGAAAAACATCTACTGGTTACCTTCTGAAAGAAACTCCAAAATAGTAACTCCCAGAAACATCATATACAAGATATAGAACTTTCAGGTCAATGGAAAAAAATACTGCAAATAGTCACAAACAAAGAATTCTGGTACCAAAGGGATCACACCAGATTTGACAGCTGTCACTAGAAAGAAGTGGAATGCTTGAAGGCAAAAGACACATAGACTTATAAATAAAAATAACTCACCCACAAAAACTAAGAAAATCCTATAAGGAAAAAATGGGTTTTTTATAAAGGATTTACAAGCATTCATAATGAAAAGCTTGTGTTTTAATGTCAAGTTACAAATACTAGAATTAAGAGAAATAGAAATAAGTGGAAAAAATGAGCAATCAATTACAAGGAACTATATAAGGATGAATTATTTACATTTTAATAGTGAGAGATAACAAGTGTTCCCTCAGAACACTACACCATCAGGTAAAACAGAGGGAGTTAAAAGATGGAAGACTTTGTTTTGTTTTTGTTGACCTTAAAAAATAAATAAAAAGGAAGGAGAAAAGAACATACTAGGGAAGAAAATGGGAGGAAAGGTAGAGAAATTTACAATATCACATTATCCCAATATGCAATAAATGATGATACAAATGGCAATACAAACAAAGAAGAAAGGTTGTAGGGAATAGTTATCACTTGTACCACACTTTCATCTGAAAAACAACAATAGCTAAATTTATATAGCATTTACTATGTGCCAGGTGCCATACTAAGTACTTCACAACTACTATCTTGTTTGATCCTCACAACAACTTTCAGAGGTAGGTGCTATTATTACTTCCATTTTACAGATGAGGAAACTGTGACAAATAGAGGCTGTGACTTGCCTAGTTTCACATAGCTAGTAAGGTACGAGGCTTGATTTTAATTCAAGTCTTCCTAATTCCAGGTCACCAATTCAGATCAGTTAAGGACAGCTAGGTGGTCAAAGAAGGGTAGAACACACACACACACACACACACACACACAGAAAGAGATGGAGAGAGAGAGAGAGAGAGAGAGAGAGAGAGAGAGAGAGAGAGAAAGAGGAGAGTTTAGTGTAGAAATGCATTTGGCTCAACAGAGAAACAAGAGTGAATGGGAAAAGGGTAAAATAAGAAAAAAAGAATATTCTGGAGAGATTAATAATAAGCCAAAAAAAGTCTGTCAGAGGGCCGATCATAAAAAGAGGCTATAAAAGGAAAAAGAAAGGATAAGAACTTTTGTTTGGGTTCTGTGTGAGGGGAAAAATATAGGGGTAAGGGAGCAGAAGTTTAATAATGACTTAAGTACTGAACACATGACTTTCTCATCTCCCTCTTTGTAACAAGGCAGTCAGAGAACAAAGAGGAGAAAATACACAAGAATAAGATAGAGACAAATATACAATTAATGATTATAACTATGAATGTGAATGGAATGAACATACCCATAAAAATGGAAATGATAGCAGAATATGTTAGAATCCCATGTTTGGGATTCTTGTTTGCAAGAACCATACCTGCAACAAAGATTTACAAAGAGTTAAAAAGAAGACATGGAGCAAAATGTGTTATGCTATAGATGAATTCAAAATATGGATAGCAGTTATGATCTTGTACAAGACAACAGCAAAGTTTTACTTGATTAAAAGAGTTAAATAGAAAATTAAAAAGAGTTAAACAGGGAAAGATACCATAGATAATTAAATAATATCAATAGTTATCATAAATGCAATGAATGGCACAGCATCTAAAAACTCAGAGAAAAAAAGCTAAGCAAGTTACAAGGAGAAATAGACAGTAAAACTATAACAGTGTACTTCAATGTATTATTTCCAGACATAGGCAAACTTAACAAAATAAGCAAGTCAGAAAAGAAATTGAAAGAATTTTAGAAAAGTTGGAGATGACAGCTCTCTGGTGGCAACTACTGTTTGGAAATAAAGAATATACATGTTTTTTCACTAAGTGGCACATTTACAAAAATTAAAAAAATTTTAGGGCATTAAAAACTTCATAAATGAATGCAGAAAAGCAAAAATATTAAACAACTGAGCACAATGCAATAAAAATTCTATTCAGTAAGGGCCTGTTGAAGAAAAGATTAAAAATTAATTAGAATCTAAATAACTTAATTCTAAGAAATTGGTGGGTCAAAAAATAAATAAAAGAAACAATAGATAATTTCATCAAAGACAATGATGAAAATAACTACCAAAATTTATGAGATAAAGCAAAAGCCTCCAACAAATTAGTGGGAAAATGTTCCTCTCTAAAAACTTTCATTAACAAAAGAAAGAACAGATCCCTGAATTGGACATAAAACTCAGTAACAAATAATACCCAGCAAATTAAAGCACCTCACACTAAGCTTCAAAGTGGAAATTCCAAAAACCAAATAAGAGGTTAAAATAATTGAAACTTAAAAATTTTGATTAAAAAATAAAATAGGGAGAATAAAAACTAACATAATAGAAACTCACTAGCTAATTTGAGTTTTTAAAAAAGAAAGAAAATCAAATTACCAATCAAAAGTGAAAAAGGAAAATTCTCAATAAAAATAAGAAATTAAGAAAATTAGTAGAAACAATTTTGCCCAACTATATGCCAAGAATAATTTAACATTAGAAAATAAGTACTATAATTAATCATATATTTTAAAAGTCATACAAAACTACATGATTATCTCAGTATTTGCAGAAGAAAAGATTTTCACAAAGTATAACATTTCTTTACACTTTAAAAAAAGTCCTTACAAATTATGGGCATAGAGGAACCTTTTCTCAATACAATAAAAGTACCTAAAACCCCAAATAAGCATTATGTGCAATGGAGATGCACCAGATCCCAAATAAAGATCACAAATAAAGCAAAGATGACTTTTTTCTCTCATGATTTGATGTAGTTGTAGAAATACTAGCCATACCACTATGGCAAGATAAATGGCAGAAAGGCAAAAAAGAGGTGAATCTTTCCCTATTTTCTATTGACACAATGACTTACTTAGAAAATCCTAGGGACTTGTTTTTGTAGTCAGTCCTTCAAAACATACTCAAAACAAAATCCTCCTTAAGGACATGACAAATAACTTGGATGGCTAGAAGTATGTTGTTCATGTCTAGACCATACCATAATAACAATAACAATGACAACAACTATACTACCAAGGTTCATATACCAACATGGAATATTCAGGGAGGACTAGCACCTCTGGTGTGAGGACTTGCCAAGCCCTGTTCAGGGCTGCTCATCCACCTTTGGTGTTCACCTCTTATCCAACTCTCACCTGTGGCTCCAAAAACTGTAGCATGAGCAGCAGCCAAACCCCAGTAAAACCATCTCAGTAGAGGGGTTAAATCAGGTTGAGGGTAACAGACAGACCTCAAACCCATTGGTGGGTTGGGGGATATCTATCTAAGTGTGTGAAGACTTCCCCTGGTGGAATGGGCAGATAAGAACAATTTGTTCCAGTGGTCATAAAGGCAGCTAAAGCAGGTGCTGTGGAATGCTTAGAGCTTGGTCAGATATTGAAGACACCAGTCATCCACTGCATCCCAGGCCATTGCCAGTCATCCTGACTTTTGTCTTGTTACTGGACTTCAATGACTGAGATAGAGTGAGGCTGATGACTTTGTGCAACTCTGCTTCACTTAAATCCAATTCATACATGACTCAAGACATAGCCTCATGATGTCATTGGTCCTCTTCAAAAAGAATGAACAACAACAACCAAGGTTAATTTACAGATTTAATGCTATACCAATCAACCCACCAAAGAGATACTTTACAGAGCTGGATAAAATAATGACACAATTCATTTGGAGGAGCATGAGACTTAGAAAGTCAAGAGAAATGATGAAAAAAATATCAGAATGAAAAGGAAAAAACACTTCCAGACCTCAAACTATATTTTAAAGCATCAGTCATCAAGATCATTTGATACCAGTTAAAAATATAAAAGTAGATCAATGGTTTGGACTTATTAGTTTTTTTCCAGGCTTTTAAAGGTACATGGTCAATAATTCCTTTGTCTGTTCTCATTCATTAATATGAGCATTCAAATTAACCTGTATACCAAAAATCTTGGTATGCTCTTTATTGTTTTCTTTAATATGGCTATTATTTCCATGATTTGTTCTGTGACTCACTTTTCAGTATAACATTATCTAGTTTACATTTAAATCTGTATCCTTTATATTTTCCTTATTGATTCCAATTTTATTGCATAAAGTTCTACAAAGTTTGTATTTAAAACTTGCCTTGCATTCTTTCTTCCCTAGATCAACTTTTTAAAGGTGCTAAAAAGTCAATTGTAAAGATTCCCATTCAATAATCAATAAAGATCTATCATGTCACTTTCCTAATATGATTTTCAGATTCTTAATTTTTCTTATTTACCTTTCTTTTTGTGTCTAAGTCAGAAAGCTGTACATTGAAGTCCTCAACAATTATTACCTTACTATTTAGGTCTTCTTATAATTAAAATAATGATTCTTTTAAGTATTTTTAGCTTCGATGCCATTTGATGGATACATGTTTAATTTAATATTATTTTATACTTTTAGGCTTAATGCTTTATCCTCTTACCTGCACATACTTTTCTGTTACCTTGTCTGAGATCATAGATTTAGAGTTAAGGTGATCCTTGAGATTACTAGTCCAACTCCCCTTATTTTATAGCATCTTCATACCCATTACATTGATGTACCACAATTTACTTAACTGTTCATAATCAATGGACATCTACTTGGCTTCCAGTTCTTTGCTACCACAAAAAGTGATGCTATGAATAATTTTTACATGGGTTATGAGTGTATATTCTGTGTTGGCCACTTTGGTAAAATATGCACACATGTGTGTATATATATATGTACTTATAGATATACATACACCATATATATGTATGTATATATACACATACATGCACTATGTGTGTGTATCAGAGGGATCTTTGGATATGGGGATTTTAAAAGTATAATATAAAATTGATTACTATGTTCAAAGCACTGAGGATGCAAATAAAAATATAAGAAATCACTGCTTTCAAGTAGCTCACATTCTAATGGAGGAGATAATATGTATAGAAGGTTTCAGCTAGGAGGAAGATGGAATTGTCCATAGGGTTCATGGGCAAAGCAGCCTTTTCTTTAATGCCATTTCCACTTATAAAATCATATCAGATTCTGATGTTGAACCATTTGACAGCATCAAGGACTTTGGTGACAAGAATGTTCTTTTTTTCTCTTTAGTGTTGTTGTTCAGTCATATCTGATTCTTGTGACTCCATTTGGGGTTTTCTTGGCTAAGATACTGGAGAGGTTTGCCATTTTCTTCTCCAACTCGTTTTACAGATAAGAAGATTGAGTTGCCCAGGGTCACATAGCTAGTGTCTGAGGCAGGATTTGAACTCATAAAGATGAGTCATCCTGATTCCAAGCCCAGTGCTCGATCCACTTGGTCACTTAGCAGACCCCTTCTTTAGTAGCAGTAACTAAAGAATCTACAGAAATATTTGCCATGTCTCATCCCCTTTGGGATCATGCCCAGATGATGATTGTAGGACCTAATCTGGAAGCTCTGCTATTCCCAAAGCTCTTGCATTCATGGTCCCACATCTAGCTGGATGTGAAGGGAGGATGTAACTGAGATGGTTTTTCCAATACCAATGTATGGCTGTGAGAATTGGACTATAAGGAAAGCTGAGTGCTGCAGAGTCAATGCTTTTGAATTGTGGTACTGAAGAAGAATTTTGAGAATCTCTTGGATAGCAAGTAGATCAAATCAGTCAATGCTTAAATTAATTCAGGCTATTCACTGGAAGGTCAAATACTGAAGCTTAAATACTTTTCCTGAGAAGATGGGACTCATTGGAAAAGCCCCTGATGTTGGGAAAGATGGAAGGCAAAAGGAAAAGGGAATAGTAGAGGATGAGATGGATAGATAGTATTATTGAAACAATGAACCTACCAGATTGGGTAAAATGATGGAAGGGGAAAGTGACCAATGTTGGAGGGGATGTGGAAAAATTGGGACACTAATTCATTGTTGGTGGAATTGTGAACTGATCCAATCATTTTGTAGAGCAATCTGGAATTATGCTTGAAGAGTTAATACCCTATACCTTTTGATCCTAGGTCTATTTCCAAAGATGATTAGGGAGAAAAGAAAAGAACCTATATGTTCTAAAATGTTTATAGTAGCTCTTTTTGGTGGTAAAGAACTGGAAATTGCAGGGATAGCCATCAATTGGGGAATGGCTGAACAAGTTTATATGATTGTGATGGAATACTATCATACTAGAAGAAATGATGAGCTCAATGATTTTTAGAAAAACATAGAAAGACTTGTAGGAAATAATGAGCAAAACGCGCAGAACCAAGAGAACATTGCATACAATAACAATATTGTTGTAAGAACAACTTTGAGCAAATATGTTATTTTGACTGTTATAAATACTCAAATTAACTATAAAGGACATATGAAGAAAGACATCTGCATCCAAAGAAAGAACTAATAGAAGTGTGTATAGAACAAGTTTACACATACATATGCATATGTGTGTATATATATGTATATGTGTGTGTGTATCTATACATATACACACATGCACACACAAATATATATTTGTGTCTAATGGTAGCTATGGGGAGGAAGAAAAAAGAAAAAAGAAATTTTCATAATAATTTTGTTGTATATTTGAAAGGAATAGCAAGTTGCACATAATAGATTTGCAGTTTCATATATAATCATCTTTTTCATTGTACTATGTTATGGAAATGCTTGTTTTATTTCTTAAATTAAAAATAAAAGAAATTTTAAAAAAGAAATAATGAAAATGAATTTGAACTTGGATATACTTCGAGTTACTGGCCTGGTGTGCTATGGTCCATGGGGTCATGGAGAGTTAGACACGACTGAATGATTGAACAACATGCTAAGGGAGTGGTGGCACTCCAACTTGCCTGATCTATGTTCCCTCCCATCTTTTTCCCAGGGTGCCCTGATGCTTTAGTTAAACAGATCTGCTTGCCTTGCTGGTGTCAGTTGGTAAGTAATTGGTGGGGAAGACAGGCTTTCTCTACAAGGATTGCCATACCAATAATAGCTATAGGGGCTGGGCTAGGACAGGTAGTTTGAATGCTGCTCTTTTCAGGGCTCTTGAGATCATTTGCCTGTCTGTGGTAGTTAGTAGTTACTGTTGGTTGTGGAGAGGAAGTTGTGATCCTTCTCCACAATGATTGCTCCCCTCAGTGATGGTTGTGGGGGTCAGACTGGGAGTGCAGCTGGTAGTGTGGGAGCACTGTTATTGCCAAGGCTCTTAGGTTCAGAGTCCCAGACCATTTCCACTGAGGTCCAAGAGAAGGTGGTGGTGGTGGCCTGACTTGCCCAGTACATGCTGCCTCCTGTGTTTCCCCTAGTGTGCCCAACTGCCCCATAGGTGGCAGTTGGTTGGCAGTGGATGGAGATGGCTAGATTCTTCTCCACCAACAGTATTAATGTGCCTGTTTCTGTAGCCCTTCCAACATTGATCCTTCTCATCTTTTGTCATCTTCCTAAATTTGCTATGTATGAAGTAAAACTTCAGTTTGCTTTAATTTGAATTTCTTATTGTTAATGATTTGAAGCAACCTTTCATATGTTTTTTTTTCATATTTTTCTATTCTCTTAACTATTCATATCCTTTGAACATATCCATTGGAAAATTGTTTTTCATTTTTTATATCTGTTAATTCCCTTTGCATCTTGTATATCAGACTCTTATCAGAGAGAGATGTTCAATGCAAAGATATCTTTTTCCTCCTAATCCACAGCTCACCTACCTTTCTAGCTTCTTTGATTTTGTTCATGGGCAAACCAAATTGAAAGTGGGAATGATGAAAACAAATTGTTAAGTATTAAAATTCTCTAAAATTATTTGACATTTTCATTGTTTACTTATTTAATGTTTATTTTACCTATGCAGGGTTATGCCTTCTGATCTTGTGGCTTCAATTGAAATTATTCTTTATCTGGTATATACTTATTTTTTTTCTGAGTTTTCAGGTTGCTATGTTTGGTAAACATAACTACTCTGTCATTCTGCTGGTCATATGATCTCATTCATTTTTTTAAAAAGCATCTAACTTAATAAGCCAATACACACCCTTAAAGGTGCTATTTCAACAAGGTACCTGCCATGCATATAAGCTTATTATACAAGCTTCCTTGATGCAACTACAGAGAAAATTTTATTCAATGATCCTCTGATATCAGCATCAAATGAGACATAAAATAGGGAAATGTTTCCTAAAAGTGCTTATGACCTGTGCAGGGTTCAAATGGAATAGATATTCCCCGTACATGGTGAAGTCCCCCAGATTATCCTATTTGTAAATGACATACAGATAGAATCAAGTCCCGGTATTATAGAATCTTTTAAATGAGATTTACAACTGTTTAAAAGAGATAGGCTTTCTTCATTTATTTGGAAAACCAAACGGTTGAAGAATGCCTATTTTCCAATCTGTGACATGCATTTAGAAGAGCAGCCCATTGAGTTAGGCTATTAGCACATATATCTTAGGTAGGCAATACAGTGAGACAATGAGCTGAACGCAGAATTCAGTTGGAGTGGGCTGCATTACAGCTGGCAAATTCTGCAGCATTTCCAACAATCTCATACTGCTCCCTGATCCAAAAACTCATCTTTTAACACTAATCTGAAGATAAAATAATATGAGCCTTCTTTGTGAGATTCAGATTTTTTTTTTTTTAATTTAGTATGCTTTAAAGTGAGCCTTAATCCAATCAGGCTCTGTGTTGGGTGATTTTGCCGTTCTAACACACAACCACCTGGAACATGTAATTCAAAGATTTTTCCCCCAAATAAGCCTCTCTCTTGGCCTCCAGTACTGTGGCAACATGTAGTCCACAAATATCCCTTTACATGGGTATGATGAAAAAATAATCCGTTAAAAAAAACCACTTAAATGTCATTTAAGCAGGTGACAGGATAAATTTTTTGTTAGTACTGAAATACGTGTCAGATAGGTATGGGGGGGAATTACCTCTCAATTTAATTCAACAGATATTAAGTGCTTGCTTTGTATAGAGAGCACTTGCTAGGTGCTAGGAATCACCTAAAAATCAGAGGAGACATGAACCCTGCCTTTTTGGACATTGCAGCATAAAAGGAAGAAAAAAAAAACACAAATAACCGCAATACACACTATGACATCTCCTTTTCCCCCCCTTTTTCCCCCATAACTGGGAAAATAAAATGTCAGCATCCCCAAAGGGATAGTCATGGCGATGAGTGGGGATGGTGACTTGTTGAGATTAAAGACGTGAAGAAGGTCGGTGGGCAGAGACGGTCCAATGAAAACCCTGGAAACAGCATAGAGAGATCGAAGAAGCCTATAGATTTGCCCGTCTGGTTGGAGAACCTGGGGGGGGGGGATCGGATCGCGCAAGCTATTCGAAAAGGACCTGAGGAATGACAGGAAGAAGGAGGGGGGTGGGGAGAGGGAAAGGGAGGGAACGAGCGAGAGAAAGGCGCCACCACACTTTCCTGCTCCAGGCAGCAGGTAGCAAGAGACCTAGATCGGAGCTGCGAGAGGAGCCTTCCACCGAAAAGCAAGGAGCCCTCCAACGTGGGACAGTAAGTGACCCTGGGGATGGACATATTTCTTAGAAAGGAAGGGTTGTCATTCTAGAATTTCCAGGCTTTTGTTTCCCTGCTCGTAACTTTCCTCAGGGACGTCGTGAAGGAGCCGTCAGCCTGCCTGGACAGATAGATCAGGGGTCTCTCTGAATGCAAATTTCCCCAGAATAGGGGATGGGAGTGGGGAGGTAGCAGGGGGTGCTCAAACGCCCCCCAAAATTTCCTTCTCTGGAAAACGAGGTGTTGCATTGGCTTGATGGCCTCGGAGAGGTTTCTCTCGATTGCAGCCCTCGATCCTAAAACCTAAGCCTACGAGCCTAAAATCCCATCCGTGGTAGCGGATCCCTTAGGTCGTGAGAGCATCTGACCCGAGGATCCCGCAGAAGGGACGTGGGGGGGGGGCGAAGACGGAGATGGAGATTCCCGATTCCCAAGGGCTGGGAGGCCCAGATAGGAAGGTCTTCTCCGACCCGGGAAGAATCCTCAGAGACCGTGGTGTTCGAGATGGGTTTTTTACTGGACGGGTTGGAATTCCTCCGAAAGGGGGGAAGATAATGGGACCTTTATTGAGGCATCCTGCGCACCCCCCGGCCGAAATCATTCATTATTGAAGGCGGCGGCCTCGGGCGGCCTTCGGAGATCATCGGCCTACACCTCCCCCGGCCTGTCCTAAGCTTTCTGAGGGCAGGGGTTGCTACCCTTCAGGAGGGTAGGAGGTGTCTGCAGAGGCCGGGCTGGTGGCCGGGCCGGGCGGGGCGGGGCGGCTGGGGTGAGGAGGCTCCCCGGGTCACCTCCCTCTCCCGCCCCGCCCCGCGGCCGCCCCCGGCGGGCGGGCGGGTGGGTGGAGGGGGGCGTGGCTCCGGGGTGGCCGGAAGTCGGAAGTGTGGCCAGTAGGCGAAAGTGGCTGCAGTTGCCGCCGGGGTTGGCGGCAGTCGCGGGGGTGGGTTGCCTCCGACAAACCGCCCATCGATCCCTGCGAGGGCCCTCCGGAAAGCCACCGCCGGCTTCACTACCCCGTTCCCCCGGGGGGCGGCTCTCCCGTTCCGTCCTCCATCATGTGGGAGGCGAATCCGGTGAGTGGCAGGGCGGGGCAGGGCGGGGCGGGGCGGGGCGGCGCGGCACTGTGACTGGGTGCGAGAGGGGCGGGGGAGCCTTCGAATTCCCGCCCCCCCCTCCTCCCTGGGCCCGGCCTCGAGTTCCGCGTGCGAAGGGCCCGCGCCCCGGGAGCCTCGCCTGCCGCGCCCCGCCAAGCGCTGTCGCTGTCCTTGTCCCTCCGGCCCCGCAGCGTAGGGGTCAGTGCCGGGGGCGGGGAGGGGGGGCGGACGGGCTCGGGCTCCTCCCTCTCCTCTGCTGGCGATCTGCCGCAGAGGGGCTTCTTGCTCCCTTTGTTGTCCCCGCTCCCCCAACCCCTCTGGGGCTCGGACCCTGAAAAGAGAACCGGGATCAAATCCCGAATCTGCCATTTTTTAGCGGGCGACTATGGGCGAAACGTGTAATTTTCCCGGGCTTCCATTTTCTCGTGTGTAAAGTGAGGTGTTGCATTAGGTGGCCTTTAAAGGCCCCTTCCGGCTCTAAATTGGTGATTTTACCTCTCGTCTCTCTCCACCCTGAAAAATGGACCCCTCCCACTGCTGGATTTGCAATCCCCCTTGCCCCCTCCCACGGCTGGATTTTCAATCCCCCTTGTTCCTTCCACAGCTGAATTTTCTATCTCCAACCCCATCCCCCACCCCTCAGCTCACCTAAGGCTTGCGTTGTTCTTGGTTCATTCGTTCAGTCGTGCCGAGTAGAGACTAGACCATAAGACGTTAGGCCCTTAAGGAAAGCTAGAAGGGATTTTAGAGGTTCAACATTCTCACGTTATAAAGGGGGAAACTGGATGCCTGAGGTGAAGTCAGCTAGTGTTCATTAAATGCCTACTATGTGCCAGGCACTGTGCTAAGTGACGTTTTACTGAAAGTTATACATTAAGTAGAAAAATCAGGACTGAAGAACCCAGGTCTGTCCACTCCAGCTTGGGCCCGAAAAGCTAAGGTCTCGTCTTCTCCACAATCAGTCACCTGAAAAGAAGATATTACCCCTGCGACATAGTAAGATTTTTATTTGGTAGTGAAAAGAGGCCATAAATTTGCTTTAGGGCAAAAATTTCTTTTTGCAACAGAAGGGAGAAGCTGTTTGTCTTTCAGCTTTTAGATGAAACATTTCTAGGGTTTTTTTCTTTTCCTATGTCACTTAAGATCTGTAAAGTACCATTTGCAAGTACTCTGCTCTGGTCCTCTTGATTTTGTTTATATGTCTTCTATATACCTTCTACATTTTTCTATAATTTTCTTTTCTTTTTGCATTTATTTTAAATACTATATTTTAAAAAAAGGTTTCCATAGGCTAAAAACAAAACAAAATGCAGTAATCTTGTTATTGACATAGAAATCTAATGACATGACCAAAGTCGAGAAATACTGCTTGCTGAGTTTATACCAAAATGACAAGGTGCCCCTAGTTTAAAAAAAAAAAAAGTCCAACTAATATGTATTTATTTTGATACTCTGTTTACACACTATCATTAACTTCTCTGATAGAACCTATTATACTTCCTCACACACCCACACCCAGGTTTATGTGATGTTTCTACTAAAGTGAGACAACTGTATCAAGAAATTCCACCTCCTTGTTAGCTTTATCAAATAGGAGAATTATCTGGTGTGTTGGACAAGATTTGTTGATTTGTTATTATGATTTTATCCCAGTATGTTATCTAGTAATTATTTTCTCAAATATTTTTAGCTGTGTACTTATAATTCTGTAATATCAAACCTTCTTTGGCTAAGAGTATGCCATTTTTATCAGTTATTTTGCCTATTAGATAAACCTCAGTAGATGCTCTGTTCAGTTGTTTCAGTAATCAAAATATATCTGAACCGGGCATTCTTATTTTTTTTATTAAAACCATCAGTGAATATATTATATATATTTTGGTTATTTTCCCACTGTCCTGTCACCCTTTTTAAGATACAAATTGTTAATGAAAATGAGCTTTATTATGTCAGCTAATAAATAATATACAAAGATGCACATGACAGTTTTAGTCATTTATCCATATTTTAAAAAAAAAATCATTCTATGGCAAACTCAAGACCTGACATCTAACAATCTTCAGAAAAGGCTACAAGTCTGTAGAAAAGTAATTATCTGGGTTCTTAATTCTTTTAATAGGCTGATCAGTCCTTTCTATTTAAAACTCATGAATTTTAAATTGACTTCAAAGCATGATCATGCAAATGCTCACATACCAACAAAACAAAACAAAACCCAAGTAGGGTCTCTATCATGTAGCACTAACTGGGAGATACCAAACTGCCAGTGAAACATGAAGTTTGCATTAACTCATGAAAAAAAAAATCCTTAAGTGTTATTGGAAATTCTGGAAAATGTGCAAAGAACTACAGTTTGGGTGATGTTTTAAGTGTACTCAAAGGAAGAAAATATTTTGGGCAGGTTAGCAAGGCAGTAAACTATACTTTGAAGTGATGTAAACAGAGTTTTCTACATGTAGTTTCTGGTCTCAGTGGTTTAAAAAAAAAGTAACCTATGTTGATCCTAACTAGTTATAAGTATATTATTATATATTTGCATTATAAGTAGTTAACTACTGCAAAATTGTCTTTTCTCCTATTCTTATAGAAAGTATGGTAGGGATGGGAGAAAGAAAAGAGGAAAGAACCTAAACTTTTAGAACATTCAAAATAAGGAATTCATATGAATGTTTTGAAAATCACCAGAGGAATAAGTGTTACTCTTTCTTCTTCATAAGGAAATAGAAAACTTTGAAAGTGAAATAGAAGGCTAGTGAGATCTTACATTCCATTTAGTTTCTGCCAGGCATTTTTGAACTAATCCTCTAGCATGAATGGTGGTGCCTTGTTTTAGCCTCTCCACGGTCCTCTCCATGGCACTTTTGCTCCCTACATATGTGGGTCTGTTCTCTTTCCCTAGCTCTTCCAGGTACAGCTAAAAATTCTTCCCCCTCCCCCCAAATACATGTAAAAACAAATTTAATATTCATTTTTTAAGTTTTGAGTTCCAAATTTTCTCCCTCCTAAGACTGTAAGCAGTTGGACATGTTATACATATACAATCATGTAAAACATTTCCATATTAGTCATTTTGTGAAAGAAAATTTAAACCAAAAAGAAAGTGGAAAAAAATAATGTGCTTCTGTCTATATTCAGAATTCATAAGTTCTTTCTCTGTAAGTAGATAGCTTTTTTTTTCATCAGGAGTCCTTCGGGATTGTCTGGAATCATTGTATTGCTGAGAACAGTTAAGCATTCACAGTTGTTCATCATACAGTATTTCTGTTACTGTGTACAATGTTCTCCCAGTTCTGCTCACTTCACTCTGCATCGGTTCGTGTCTTTCCAAGTTTTTTTTTTCTTCTGAAATTATCCTGTTCCTCATTTCTTATAGCACAATAATATTTCATTACAATCAAATACCACAACTTGTCCAGCCATTCCCCAATTGATGGACATCCCCTCAGTTTCCAATTCCTTGCCATCACAAAAAGAGCTGCCAGGAATATTTTTGTTCAAATAGGTCCTTTGGGATACAGACTCAGTAGTGGTGTTGCTGGATCAAAGGGTATGCACAGTTTGATTGCCCTTTGGGCATAGTTCCAAACTACTCTCCAGAATGGTCGGCTCAGTTCACAACTCCACTAAGTACTTTAGTGTCCTAGTTTTCCCACATCCTCTCCAACATTTATCGTTATCCTTTTCTGTCATATTGATAGCTGGAAGTTCTGCATATTTGCTTTGGGGTACCCGGCTGCTTCCTGTACCCTGAGTATAGCCTAGAGGTGGGAGTCCATAGCCATTGATTAGCTGTTGATACTGGGTGGATCATTCTGAGCTTTTGGAAGGAAAGTGGATGCTCCTCGCCTGACTCGGCGTGTGGGCATTCTAGTTGGACTTGTAAAATGTGCGGTGGGAAATGAGTGAATTCCACAAAGCTGGCAGCCGACTTTACGTGTCGCTGGGGGTGAGCAGATCCTGCGAAGTCTGTTGCCTGGCTGTCAGATACGTCCTGAAGGTTAGCAGATCCTGGAGCTCATGGACCCCGTGGACCCTAGCGGACCCCGCGGGATCGGCGGATCCTACGGATCACAGTCAAAGTTGGCAGGTCTTGACATGTGGTGGAGAGCCTCTATGGCCTGGCTCATCAGCCCACTTTTTTGTTTACGGCTCTGCTGGCACTGGTAAATATGGCCATCGTTTAAATTGACACTCGTAATGCAATATAGCTTCCATACATCACCGGGGAAGGGGAGCCACAAAGTTGAGAGAGCACAATCAGGGCGGTTGAGCGTCTGCGGATCGGCTGCGGATCGGCTGTGGATCTACGTCCCCCTCCATGACCCTGCCCCACACCTGTCTCATCACCTAAGATCTGTGTGAGAAATCTGCCTTCATTTTTTTCTAAATAAACTGGAATGTTATTTTCTTGCCGTCTGTTGATTACAGGACAAGTACTCTGTTAATGGTGGAGCGCCATCTCCAGGTATATAATTAATGTTATCTATTTGAACTTCACTGTAAAATCTTAATGATTTGTGGCAGACTTAGATTTTTCTTCCTTAAAGTCATATAAATATTCTAAACAAATATTAGATTTTATATTAACCTTTCAGTTATCCACATTTGTATTATCCATGGCAAAACTTTAACTTTATGCTGCCATTAACTATCATGTGACATACTTCCAGGCTGCTTCTACTCTTGTGCTTCAAGAAGGAAACAATGTTAGTATTAGCCTAAGCTTAAGATAATGTTTACTATTTTTTAAAAAATGAACAAAAAAACCCCAAACCAACACTACTCCAGAACATATTCAACATTTGTGGGGCTTGGGGCACAAGACCCCATTAATATGAAAAACCACAAATAACTCTAGACCCTACCCCAAATCTTTATTTTTAATAATTCTGATCATATGAATTTAACATACAAAACAAGTAGAACAACATACTGCACCAATAAAAAAAAGTTGCAGTTTCTATGAGAGATTAGTATTTTGCTTATGTAAAGCCGCAGTCTGCTTAAGGGATTTCCTTCTACAAAAGGGCACTTCGGAGAAAATTACCTGACTGCGTCTGGATGGTAGAGAGACAAAAAGGAGGTGTTCCCAAAGAGAAACTGAAACTTTTAACAAAATTTAACTGTTTATAATAAATTTATGTATGTATAATAATGGTAGTAAATTATAAAAATAATAGAATAATACGCAATATCTATGCATTCATGACTTAATAATTTTTTATTGTTCTCATTACATACTCCTATCATCTACAATTTTCCACAGTGCGCTGCAGATCTCTAAAAATTTCCATTTAATTATCGATGGCCAACCCATAAATTACCAAAACCAGGAATGTAAAACTCACAAATGTTGAGAGATGACTAATATATTCTAAAACCAAGTAGAAATTCTGATTTGTTTAGCCCTTCTATTAATCCAGATCATTGAGAATTAAATATTTGCAAAATCTCACTTGTGCATGGAACAGATCTCATGTATGCATAATTTGAGAACTCTCCTGGTTTCTGCCTTTGCCCCCTTAGTCCTAATAACATGCACATACAGTGTTGATTTAACATGACTTGTGCTAATGTTACTTTAACCCTGTTCATAGTCCCTGGCCTATGTTTAAAAAAAAAGTAACCCTTTGGAATGATTTTAATATGCAAAATCATTATTGACAAACATTTGCCTTGCAAGGGAACAAAATAGTCAAAGAGCAATAATTAAATTTTATCTTCTTACATTTTTTTCTTTCAAGACAGTATCATGAAATCTGTGGAGATTCTACATTCATGTTTTCCATGTAGGTAGTCTTTAAGCAGAAGACCAGGGACGAAGGTGTTGCTAAGCTGTCCATAGCAGCTAATATCACCAATTTTTATGTAGGCTTCTGGCTCCTCCTAGTATGGAAGCTTAAGGGCAGAAGAGAAGCAGTCCTTAGCTGATTCTGGCCAGTGTTCCTGCCCTTCAAAAAAAAAAAAATAGCTAAGTCTTCAGGGAAAGGCAAAAGCAGTTGCAATCTCTGCCTTTGCTCTGGAGGAAATGACTTCTCTTCATCTTGGCAATCGTTACTTGCAGGGGTTAAAAAGGGAGAATAACAAAATCTCTATTTTCACCAGTGAAAGATGCCATCCTTCTCTAGAAGGAGCCAACATTGCTCTCTTTTTGTAAATTAAATTTTCCATTAACTTTGAGCAACCATGTAAGTATTCAACTACATGAACAAGAACGAAAGTAAAAACACAGAAAACACAAAAATGTAAACATTTTATCTGCATACTTCATTTATTGATTCAGTCATTCAACAAGATTGTACTTTTTGTGATAGCTTTTCATTGACTGAGCAATGTGTTAAATGGATAAAAACACAAACAATAAAGCAGTCCCTACATTTGAATTTACATTCTATTGTTTTCCTGTTCTCCTTTCTTCATTCTTTATTAATTCATAGATATCTTCCAAAGGTTTTTTTATTCTTCATATTCATCATTTCTTATGACACAGTAATATTCTATTACATTAATGTACCACAGTTGTTTAGCCATTCCTCAGTCAATAAACAGCTATCACAAAAAGTGCTGATATGAATATTTTGATGTCTATAGGACGTTTCTGTCTCTAACCTTCTTGCAGTATGTACCTAGAAGTGAGATCTCTAGGTCAAAGTGTTCATCATGAATACTTTGAGAAAAAAACAAACAAACAGACTCTGAAGGTACATGGTGAGTACTGAATAACATCACAAAAAAAATTATTATATTTCAAAAGATAGGAAATGAGTCTTTCCTATTGTGAGAATTATTCCTGAATAAGCTATCTATGTAAAGTGAGACTACAGATTTATTAGAGCAAAGGTCAAAATTAATAAAAGCTAGAAGAAAGAATAGACATGGAGAGAAAACGATGTGCAATTAAAGCAAATCAAACCTGACTTATTTAAACAATTTTTTTACTTTGAATTATGGAACCTGGAGGAAAGAGTATTGATACTTATTATAACAGTTTTATAAGTTTGACCAATGTAAATCAGTTGTCATCACAAGAGGACCAAAAGAGCCTAAAAAGTAAACAGACGCTTAACATCCTGGCTAAGTGGAAAGTCACAGCAGCCAAGAGCAATAAGCATGATCTTAGAGTACAAACTCACTTTTGAAGTTGTACAGAGAAAGATAGTAGGAGATTAGGATTAGTGCTGCAACTCCCCCCCCCAAAAAAAAATTCAACAAGAAGCAGTAGTAGGAAAAATTAATTTAAAGAAAGCTTTGCAACATCAAATGAGATAAAATGTAATGCTTTGCAAGCTTTAAAGTCCTCAATAAATGGTAGTTATTGTTGTTGTTTATTATTATTGTTATGTCCTAAGAAAGCAAAATTATACCAAAGGCATTCAAGGATGAAATTGGAAAGATGATAAATAGATAAATGATAGAAAAATCTATAAGGATTTTTTAAATAACAAATTTCACTATCAAGTACAATGGAACTTATATTTGGATTCTTAACATCACTGAAGAATCAAAAATGGGAAAAACAGGTAAATGAGAAAACATGTGCAGAGAAGGTCTACGCTATAGGCAACACAAATTTGAGGATATTGAGAAATTAATTCTCAAGGTTTCTGAGAGTGGGGAAAGTATCAAAGGCTGCGCAAATATCTTGGAACTTTTTTGTTTTTTAAGGCAACCAAGAGGACACCAATACCTATTGAACTATCCCATCTCTATAAAATTTTTGTGACAGTTATCTCCCCAGATACAAAGATCAACTGTCATGAGAGTTTTAGAAGAGAATAGGCAGGCTTTTATGAACAGTATTCCACATCAGACCACATTTTGATCATCACACAATTGACTGCAAGATGTTAGGAAATGAAGATCCTTCTGTGCTCATTTTTCTACTGTAAAAATGCATAAAATCTAGTATTTAGCAACATTTTAAAACACCTGTCTTTTCTCAGTGCATCTTAAAAAAAATAAGTCTTACAAATATAAATGGGCCAACATGTACAGATGATTTAGTGGTGAACATCACTTCATCCCTTTTCATGCGTCTCAGAATTGCCTTAGACATTTCTGCCAAATAAATTAATAAGAGATTTACAACAACATGACACCTATTCCAAGCTACTTTTCGGGCTAATCTTTCATTTTGTTTACCATATTCCCACTATTACTTGTAGGAGAAAGAATATTGGGCAGGTTAACTTTATAGGAAAGAGGCTAATTATTTTATTAGCTCTTTGTATGACTGTACTGAGAATTGAGATTATATCAAAACTTTTTTTTAGTAAATTATAAATTACTATATAAAAAACTTAAAATTTTAAGTGGAGTCAGGGTTTAAAGGCTTTGAAATATTAATTAAATTTATATTTTAATAATTAATGGAAAGATACTATCTGCATCCAGAGAAAGAACTGATAAATAGAAGTATGTATAGAATAATTTTGTGCACATATACATACATACATACACACACATAAACCTATTTGTATCTAATGGTGGCCATCTCTAGGGTGGAGACAAGGGGAGGTAAGAAGAGAAATTTACATTATAACTTTGTTGTATATTTAAAAGGAATAACAAGTTGTACATAGTAGATTTGCAGTTTCATGTGCAATCATCCTTTTTATTATACTTTGTTATGAAAATACTTGCTTCCAGAAATTAAAAATAAAATAAAATTTAAAAAGTAATATAATAGGAATTAGTTCAAGAAAGTTGGTTAGTGTTTTGAATGAAGAAAAATACTTTCTGAATGAAAATCAGAAGAATGCAAGAGAGGTGTATGGTGGACGTGAACAAACTGCAACACGTTAAGAACAGAAGATTGTGAAGAAGAAATGTAAAAGATGTTATGTAAAATGATAAGTGAAAAATAAAATGAGCTGGTCATAGATGTAAGAGAGTAATAATTCACGGACAGCCTTTGAATACTTACTAACACAAGAGAACTTAAAACCCCCCTCCTGTCTCCAGTATATCGGATGTGGTGAATTTTAGGTAAGACACAGGCAAAAGTCCCATAGAATGGGTAGGCATTGATGTCTTATGATCTGCATTGTTGGAAAGAACAGCCACAGTGATGGGATCACAAATACTGTTTGAACATTTTGAGTATTTATATTCATCACTTCTTTAATTTATTGACTCATTCTCTAATAGTTGGATATATACATTATTTTCACCATTTTGGTATTACAATTAATGCTACTAGTAATATTTTCCTTTGTCTTTTGTCCTATCTGTAGGGTATAAATATTAGTATTATAAATAAATTTATATAAATGTTATGTTATATTTATAACATTACATATTAAATAATGCTATATGTAATATATTTATGTTATAGCATATTACAAATATAATAGGGTATAGTATTAGAATCATTGGAGGGAGAGGACAGAATAAACATTTATTATATGTAGCAGACAATGTGCTAAATACTTTACAAATATCTCATCCTACAACAACTCTTCGAGGTCGATGTTATAATTATCCCCATTTTACAGTTAAGGAAATTTAGGCAAAGGTTAAGTGACTTGCCCAGAGTCCCACTGCTAGTAAGTGTCTGAGGCTGGAATCTAACTCATGTCTTCCTGACTCCAGGCCCTAGCACTCTATCCATTGAACCACCTAACTAGTTCAAAGAGTGAGTATTTTTGTAACTCTTATTTTATGATTCCATATAATTTTCTAAAAAGAGCGAACCAATCAGAGTTCCACTAACAGCGTATTAACAGAAAGTTGACGCTAATCCAGGAAGAATACTATGGTTGTTTTGCGTGGAGAACAAATTACAAATTCAATTTTCTTCCTTTTCCTGTACTTTTTTCCATTCTTTTTCATTCCATTCTGTTCTGTTCCTTTCTTCGTCTTTATGAATTGTAAGATCACTGAAACAATGAACTCTAGTAGAGAAGAAAAGATATGGGAAAGTCCTAAAAGTTTACTATCCTGAACAATCAGTGACGGAATTTAAAGTGCTGACTGTGATAAATAGTGTCTGTTTAAACACTGAGCTAAATGGATCCAAATCTTAAATCCTTGATAGTTGTGTTGATTTTTGTCATGTAATATCTTAATTTTCTATAATTTTAAAATAGGACAAAACCCCTCCCAAACTTCTGCTTCCCTTCCTCTCCTATTCATTTCCTGAATTATTAGCACTTTGATTTTTATAGAAAAAAATTCATTTAAAAAATAATGATGGGCACTATTTTTTTTTTCATTGTTCAGATGCATTTGGTCTTAATTTACAACTGTGGATTCTTTTGGCAAAGTATAAAAACACGTTATAGTGGAAATTTTCTGGAAAGTATACCACTTATTGATATAATATATGATAAATTCATTTACCTGATTACTACCTACTATAACAATGAAATTTAACATTTAAAAATTTTTGTTTTAATTAGATAGACTAAATAGGTAGATACAAAAGCTTGAGTGGAAAAGACCCTTGAAATGAAATTCATTGCAAAGAAAAAAATTATCTTGACATGACATTTTTCAAATTGCTGGTCACTAAAGAAATACCTTTCTCTCTGACATTTCAGGCAATGTTTCACAGAGCTGCAGAAGAGTTCTGTTCGAAACCAAGCAACAATGGAATGAATGAGATGGACACATCAGATACTCAGTGGGGCTGGTTTTATTTGGCCGAATGTGGGAAGTGGCACATGTTTCAGGTATCTCCACTCCTCTTGTTTAGCAGAAGGGTTTTAGATTAGATATCAAAAGAGTTTCTGATTGAAAGACTTCCGGGAAAATTAGTGTGCGTGCAGTAGCTAATAGAAATTAAGAAATTAATGGAATAGAGTAATTTACCTAAAATAAATCTAATAAATGCTAACACTGTTTTTTATTGGAATTTTTGTTTTGGGAATCATAATGTTGATAAATTGGGGGCTCAACAGGTTTAGATTTTGTGAGTGAGTGAAATTTTTTGCATATCTGAATATGACTAGTTTGAACCACTCAGTAAGGTGATTTTGAAAAGTTTAATAATTTATTTTTTTCAACAGTTACACATCAAGAAAATTTTTAGCATTCAGTAAGATGATTTTAAAAAATATAAGATGGGGACAAAGGGTGCTTATAAAGGCTTTTCTTGAAATTAAAATACAATTTTCTTTTTTGTTAATGTGGCATACCCCTGAAATATGGGATGTTAGCACAGATGACCTGAGGCCTTTATTATTTGCTTTATCTCTAAGATTGTAGTAGTGTCTCTTTGGCCAAACTATTGACTTGTTCATCTAGTAAAATAAAACTTTCTGGTTTGTTTTGAAGCCGGACACCAACATTCAGTGTTCCGTTAGCAGTGAGGATATTGAAAAAAGCTTCAAGGAAAACCCAATTGGTTCCATTTCTTTTACTACTTCCAAATACAGCTACAAGTTGGACTTCTCAGGTATATTTCTTCCCTAATGATTGTGTTCATATAGCATTCATATTGATGAGGTAAAGTCCACAAGAGTAAGAATTTCATAATAAACTAGTCTAATTGCAAAATAGTGAAATGTTTATGGTAATATGCAAAATATGAAGAAAAACTGCAGTGTTTAATAATATCTAATTAATAGTGACTTAATTTCTTGATGGATAGAATCTAAGAGTTCGAAGGGACTTCAGAGTTTCCAGCCTCTGTGGAACATAGTATCTCCCAAGGCAGTTTATTCTATTTTGGACAGCTCTAATTGCTAGGCCATTCTTCCTTCTTTTAAGCTGAAATCTGTCTCCTTATTGATCTAAAATCTGCCTCTTAAAGCACAGTATGTAAACATTTTCACATATTAATAGATATTGATATGTATAGATTGTAATATACTTTGAATTCATGTAGTGCCACACTTTTGCTCATCCTCCCAGCATCCTTCAGGAGCGAGAGCAAAATCAGGAGCAAATTTATCTTTATCCTTGTAAAGAAGAAATGAGAGGCTTTCAGTGACTTGTCAATAACATAGTATCAGACCAAATCAAATATAGGTCCCTGGACTTTGCTGCAAGACTGTACTATAATTAATTTTAGTTTTTTACCTTTATGTCTTTCCTTTGGCTCTTTCATACATTTACTAGCTAATCTAGAAATCATTTGTATTTTCATTCTTGACACATATACATTATCAGGTATAATGTGAAAATTCAATTACTGTTGATCCTATTATTATAAGTTTCTGGTTTCAGTCAGCTGTTTGCTGCCTAGAGCACAGCAATGTAATAATTAGGAGACTTTTTTAAAACAAGTACATTTTGATTGTTATGCAGCTCAGTTTTATACCTATTCTTTCCCTGTTATTGTAAGTAGTGACTTATATGGCAGAGTTAGCAATGTTTCATGGTGGTGTCAGAGTGGTGAAACTTGGTATAGGGATAGTAAAAACTGAGAAGGTTGAAACAGATAAATACCTTAAAAATTGCCATTACATCAAAGTATTTTTTACTATTGCCTTTTCTAACAGCTCATTTTACCAAGAGTTGTAACCACATTCTCCACTCAGAGCTCTCCATAAATTATTGATACTTTAGGAAAAACAAACAAGTAGTTGGTTGCCAAAATTGTCTGTGGGTTGTTTTTCTGCTGAGTATTCAGAAGGAAGATGTCAAGTAGAATCAATCTTCTGTATAAATTATTTTTTTGAATCAGTACTGACACAGTATGTCTTATATAGATACCATTCCTCAGAAAATAATAGTGAGCCATATATTACCACTCATCCCATCAATTCCAGTTCAGTAGAATATCTCTTTATCAAAAAGTAGGAATCCTATATAATGATAAAAGTACCATCAACTCTGTATTTTTTGAGGCATATAAACCTCATGAGTTCAACCCCATTCCACAGTCATCTCCTCTTTACCTCCTGCTACTAGCTTACTGAGTTTCTCTTGCATAAGCCTGACTAAGGATTATAGGAAGCAGATTAAAAAATAATTGTAATTCGAGAAAAAAGCATACAGAATTAGAGCCACATATGAGTATGAACTTGCTTGGTACCTGTACAATAATGTTGCCAATATGATTGGCACAAGGAGCATTCAGGAAGAAAGAAGGTGCCTTTTAAAATCAATACTTCACAGCTGCTTTAAGATCTAGACTTGGAAATGACTTTAGAGTTAATCGAGCTCAATACCCCTCCCTATTTTACTGGTGGTCCAGAGAGGTTAGGTAATTTGCTCAAGGGCTCAGGGTCGGAAAGAGTCCAGCTAGGATTCAAACCCGAGTCTCCTAACTTCACATTCAGGGCTCTTTCCCTTTTGCGTTGCCCTGTATTTGTCCAGATATGTGGACTACTTTATCTTGGAACGACTGAGTGATTCCATTCAGAATGCATGTTGGCTAAGATCTTTCAATGCCTTAGATTCACTTCTCAGCTTTGGTGGATATGTAGAGAAAGACTTAGAGAACGCACCTTGCGGAGGTGGGGAACGGCAGAGGAAGAAATATAGGCTCTTTTATTTATTTTTAATTTTAGGAAATCTTTGTGTAACTTTTATGGTAATAGCTGTATTCTGTTATTTCTTTGGTTTTAACTTAAAATATATGGAAGAGGGAGCATATGGTTATTCCTAAAAAATTCACTGAGTTTTTACAAGTGAACTGTGGTCTTACATCTTTTATTCTTTAGCAAAACTTTTTCGGGCATTGAAAGAACTCCCCCCCCCCCCATACAGACCACAAGATTTGGCACTGTAATTTATTTATCATTTTATTGCTCTAAATTTTCCCAAAGTTAAGAGCTTTTTGTGTCTTAAGTGTGATACAGAAATGAAGGACTTAGCATCATGGGTATCCCGTGAAATTAACCTGTATTATACACGCCTAATTTAAACAGTGAAGATACAGTCCTTTGAGGAATCATTTTATTAGATAATTAATAGGCATGAGATGACGTTATGCCTCTCCCCACCCCCCTACCACCCCGCGCTAAGTACTCCAGCGGTTCTCAAAGCACCATAATTCATGGTTGAGATATAATGCTTAAATGTCTTTGTGGTAATATTTTTAGAGTTTTTCATTTGTTTGATGTTTTGTTTTGTTTTTTCCCGTCTCTGTGTTCAGTGATGAAGCAAATGAATCTGACGACTGGAAAACAGCGCTCAATAAAAAGAGCCCCCTTTTCCATCACTGCATTCAGGTAAGAGTAAAGAGAATCGAATGCGGTAGTCCACCCCCGCCCCGACCCTCAGGCTGACAGTTCTCTAACTTCACACTATGCTAACCTTGCTGTGCAGTATCCATCTCCACTCCTAGCCCTGGCGGCAGCTAGGCTGCTTTCCTCCACTCCTCCTCCCCTTCCCCCCCCAAAAAAACCCCTAACTAAAACTAAAACTACAAAAAGCACCCTCCTCCAAGTAAAACCAGAACTGACGAGCGGTCTGCCGCGGTCTACCGCGGCCGCCCCAGCGGACCCCTGTCTAGGACCTCTGCTTCAGCCGCCGCCGCCGCAGCCGCAGGAACTGCTGCAGCGGAGAGAGCTCTGCTCCGACCCGGTCCGCCAGCGCCTCCCCTGTGTGTCTGTCTTTCATGTGTCTTTGCTTGGTTAAGCATGTCTGGCCCCGGCCCGACTGTCTTCCAGCAGTGTGCGGGCGCCCTCTCGTGGGTGCCGTGGGGTTCTCAGGCGCGGTCTGCCGCTGACTACGAGCGATTACTCACGGAAAGCTAGACAACGGATGGGTGGGGGAACCACTCTGTAGTTTGTAGGTTTTCTTGAATGTAAAAATACTTTTTCTCCCTCTTCTCTTTTTAATTAAACTCAACAAAACACATTATAGCACTCTGTTTAATGATAAAAATTGTTAAATAGTGATTGTGTACCCGTTAGGAGTGCACCACCAGAAGTCACGAGGACTTGAGTTCAAATCAGGTCTCAGACAGTAGCTATGTGACCCTGGGCAAATCACTTAACCCTGTTTGCCTCAGTTTCCTCATCTGCAAAATGAACTGAAGAAGGAAATGACAAACCGCTCCAGTATCTTTGCCAAGGAAGCCCCAAATAGGGTCACAAAGACTTGAATACCACAGAAGGAAAACAGCTATGTATCTATTATATATGCAATAAGATCATAATATGCCCTAGCTGTGTTCTTTTTTCCTGTTACTCTTATCTTTTCTGTATTATAGAAATTCTAGAACAAATAATATAGTAGTTAAAAGCTGCTTGATAATCATGTTAAAGCCTGTGAGGTGAGTTTCAGGAATGGGGCTAGAAAGGACCTTTTGAAACCCATAATGACAACTCACACTTACATAGTACTTTGTAGTTCCAAAATGTCTTTAATTATTTCATTTGCTCTTAACAACAATAGCACTGTATTAGGTAAAGCAAATATTATTATCATGATTTCAAAGATAAGGAAAAACAATAGGACTTTCAAAGGTCACACAGCTTGAACCTGGGACTTGAACTGAAGTATTCAGATTCCAAATCCTTCCTACCTCTCAGCCATGTAATGGGTCATCTACCCTTACATGAATTGCCTATGTTACTTCTAACTCCATTTACTTAAGAACAAAAATTAAAATACTGAAATATTTCCAGGAAATATGACAATTTAGTCAACAAATTTTCCTTGTGGTATAGCAGAAGCACAGATTCCTGTTTTCAGGTGTTGTATTTCACAAACATTTTCCTTTTTGCCTAATTATTCTTAGAAGACTTTTTCTGGACTCCAAAAATAGGATACTAAATCCTAGAGAACGAAGATAAATATTTTTGGTTATTTACATTAAATGAGATTGAGAAGAAAATCTTATATTTTTCTTCTGTTCTAAAATGACTCGGCAAGCAAGTGTTGAAACCCCTCTTCTTTCCTGAGGCATTTGAAATTAAGCTGAATGACATGTTAGAGAATGATCTGTAGAAAAATAGCTATATGCTATTTCTTCTCTCATTTTTTTCAACTGATAAACATTTATATCCTCTCCCTCACACTTCTCCACTGGAAAAAATTTTAAAAGAGAAAAAGAAAAAGAAAACCTATGTAATAAATGTGCATAGTCAAATAAAACAATTTCTCACATTGGCCATGCTCAAAAATATGTCACATTTTGCATATTTAGTCCATCCCCCCCCCCCCACCTGTCAGGAGGCTGGTACTATCATCAGTTCTCTGGAATTCTAGTTGGTCTTTGTGTTGATCAGAGTTTCTTCAGTCTTTCAAGTTGTTCATTTTCACAATACTGTTATTAAAGGATAAATTGTTCTCCTGGTTCTGCTTACTTTACCCATTGACAATTCTTATAAGGCTTTCCCAAAGCCATTGCATTAATCATTTCTTACAGCACAATAGTATTCCATTACATTTATGTATAATAATTTGCTCAGCCATTCTCCAGTTGATAGACAACCTTTTAGTTTACAGTTCTTTGCTACCACAAAAAGGGCTGCTATAAGTATTTTAGTACATATTGGATCTTTTCTTTTTTCTTTTATCTCTTTGGGGACTAATATAGGCCTAGTCATTATGGTGTAAGTGTATCTCCTGGTATGTTCAGGTTAGTAACTTTTTGAGCATAGTTCCAAATTGTTTCCCAGAATGGTTGGACTGATTTACTTCTTCCCCAATAGTGAATTCATGTGCCTTCTCTCCTGTAGCCACTCCAACATTTTTCATTTATATTTTTATCAGCTTTGCTGATTGATGAGTGTGAGGGAGGATTATAGAGTTGCTATAATTTTCATATCTCTAATTATTAGTAATTTTGGACATTTTTTCATATGGCTATTGATAGCTGAGATTTCTTCCCTTGAAAACAGCAATGGCCCTTATAAATTTGAATAAATTCCTTGTATATCTTGGAAATGAAACTATTGTCAGAAACTTGCTACAAAGATTTTTTTTTTTTATAACTAACTACTTTCCTTCTAACCTTAGTTGCATTGGCTTTGTTTGGGCAAAACTTTTTTAATTTCACTTAGTCAAAATTATCCAACTTATCTTCTGGGATCCTTTCTGTCCCTTATTTGATCCTTGGATCCAAAAGGTAAATGCTTTCTTACTTTTCTGATTTGTTTAGGGTGAGATCCTTTTTAAATAAGTCATGTATACATTTAGAGCTTATCTTGGTATATGGCTAAATGCTATTTCTAAGGAGAAATTTTGGAAGGACTAAGTTTTTTCTATGCAACGTTCTATGACTTTTGTTTATATTATACTATAATTGCTTATTAAATGTTATTGAGGATCCCCCCAAATACATGACAATATATTGATAATTATGGAGATTGTACAGAATATAGAGTGCTAATACTTTTTCTTCAAAAAGCTTATAATCTGGAAGTAAAATGTGAACTAAGAATAGAAAATCAATATAATATGTATGTAAATAGCACATTTTGGGTATGGAAAAGCTTGTAAATGGAGTCAGGTGCTTTTTTTCCGTTTCATTAAGGTCAATTTGAGAAAAATACAAAAGTAGGATTGGAATGGAGTGGGATAGGTAGTAGTAACACAAAGGGGGATATGTGATGAGTTTAGAATGCTGTAGAGGAGGAATTCTTAACCTGGGGACTGTGAACTTAGCTTTTACAAAATATACATATGTGTGTGTCTATCTTATCTATATATCTGTATGCATGTATATATGTATATGTATATGTATGTATGTATTTCAACATAATTGGTTTCCTTTGCAATCCTGCATATTTTATGCATTTAAAAACATTATTCTCAGAAAGGGGGCCATAGTCTTAATCAGACTTGCCAAAGAGATCCATGATACAAAAAAGATTAAGAATTTGTGCTCTATAGAGCATGAAAGCTTAAAATTAGAAGCTGATTATTCTTAGAGTTAAATGGAGGACTTTGTAGATTTTTCATCTTTTTCATCTTTCAACAAATATTTGAATGGTATACTATATGGAAGTCATTCTTGCCAGTTGCTGTAGAGGATACAGTGCTAAATAAGAGAAAATCACTGTCCCTTATTATCTAGTAGACCTTATTATCTAATCAGAAAAGATAAGAAATGTATATAACATGTTGGGTTTTTTAAATTGTTATAGTTATTAAAGCCAAAGATGATACACAGAGTGCTTTGGAGATTCAAAATAGGAAGAGATTCCTTCCAGTTGAGATGATCAGCCAGGAATTCATGGACGAGTTGGAATATAAGTTGAGCTTTGAAGGATGAATAGGATTTTAGTAGGTGGAGGTGGGTAAGAGAAGAAGCCATTCCAGGTGGAGAGTCGAGTAGTGTAGAAGTCGAAAACACAAAGTGTATTTGGAGAATGGCCAATAGTCTGGTTTGGATAGAGTAAGAGAAATGTGTAATGGAGCAATCAGTAGTGGCAGATAAAGCTGGGATAATAGGATGAGGTTGGTATATGATAAGCCTTGAATACTAACCAAAGCCTTCAGATTTTATTAACCAGACAATGGGGAACCCTGGAGGCTTTTTAAACAGAGAAGACTCTTAGTTACATTTGTCCTTCTCCTTGTAATCTCATTTGCATAGCAGAAAAACCTGGAAATTTGCTAACATCTGGGCAGTTATAATATATTGGTTTAAAACAGGTTGTAAACTCCTTGAAGGCAGAGATCATTTTGCTTTTTTCTCTGTTTGCCTAATGCCAACCACAATGCTTTGCACATAGTGGGTGTTTAATAAGTATTTGTTGAATTGAATTGTAACTTGCAAGTTGGATTTTGAAACTTTCCCCTAAATTACTACTCTGAGGCCTCCCATTTCTCCAAAACTCAGAACATGAGAACTTAGTATCAGAAGAAAGCTGGCAGATAGTTACAATCAGTTTCTAATGTGTGGTGTTTTGTTTTGTTTTGTTCTGTCATTGTGTTTGAAGTTATATCTGTGAAAATGAGGCTATTCCTGTGCCATCCCATTGGGAGAATGTGAATACTGAAGAACCGTATCAGGTAAGAGCAGAATTTCAGTGCTTCATATGCACAATAGAACCTGTAAAAGAATAAAAGTACATCACTGAAATTATGCAAACCTGTTTTCCAGCTCATTCCTTTGCACAAGCAAACAAATGAATACAACGAAGTTGCTAATCTCTTTGGGAAAACGGTGGACAGCAACCGAATTAAGAGGATTCAGAGGATTCAGAACCTGGACTTGTGGGAGTTTTTTTGCAGGTGAGATGATATCTTAGCTAAATCTTCTTCTGAACATAATAATAGACTACATGTTTTAAGGATATGCAAACACAAATGTTTTAAATGCATTTCATTTTTAAGAACAGCCGAAAAAAAAAAAAGACAAAGGAAATCTTGTTATGTGATTGTGTAACCTTGCCATCTTCTTGTTTTGTCCTTATTGCTTGATCCTCAGGTTTGTATTTTCCTAACAGTGGATAAAAGTTGTTTTTCTTTAATTAAGTGAAATGTAGCAAACTGCTTGCAGCATCATGCATCAATATTGCCTGATGTGATAGTTAAAACTCTAATAAGCACTTCCAGCTTTGCAGATGGAGTTAATACAATTGAAAACAAATCTATCCTGTCTGAAATTTGGTATTGAAAAAGGATATGATTTTGGCTCTAATTATTTTTATCAATAAATTTTGTTTTGATGTAGAAGACAAACTGATCAAGCAAACTCATAAACCTTCTGTAGTGTGCAGTCCTCCAATTAAGTTAAGCAAAGGGACATAAAAGAATGACTGCAATTGATAGATAATGCCTGCATTCTTACACTTTTATAGTTAACTCTTTTAAAAGCAGAGAAAGGTGTATGTTTCAACTTTAATAAGTTGATTCCAATGTTATCTGCTATATTTACCCTGATCTTTATTTAGTGAATTCATTTAATAATAGTAATCAGTGAATATATTGTTTATTTGGCTTTGTTTTCTTCATTATGCATCACTTCATATAAATCTTTCCATATTCCTTTGAATTTATAATCATTTCTTATGGCACAGTACTATTCATGCAACAATTTGTTCAACTATTACCTAATCATTGGGTGATTAATTTGTTTCAGTTTGGGGCTACTAAAAATAGTGATACTATCAATATTGTTATTCAGGTGATATTTTCTTGCTATCAGTAACCTTGGGCTATAAACCTAACAGTAATCAACGTAATTTTTCTTATGTAATTCTAAATTGTTAAAAACAGTCAACTGAGTGTTTGACTCAGTTTTCTGGGTAAATTCTAAAAATTGGAGAGCAGAATTTTTTTTTTGAAAATTTTTGTTTTCTTTTGGAGAATGCTCTAAATAATTTCCTATTAGTTGTTTAAGATTTGGATTTGGGGAAAGGAAATGGACTGATTCCTAGTTGCTGAAGGGCAGAAATGTTTTGAGACTTAGAGATTTGAAGATATTAGATCTCAGTTACCTTAAGTGTGTTGGAAGGATTCTGTAGTTTTCTTAGTGATCTTTTTCAGGTGAAACTAGAAGTCAGATATTGAAAATCACTCTTGTGATACATTCATCTTGTAAAGAACATAGGACTGGAAATTGAGTGACAGTAACCTAACCGATGAATTTCTAGGCTTCGCTTTCCTCATTTGTGAAAGAGGAGTCGGCACTAGATCATGTAGTCATAACATTTGAGAATCAGAGGGAATTTCAGTAGCCATCTCATCCAACTTGTGCATGTAAGGAATACCGATAAATACCTACCTGATAAATGGTCATCTAACCTGTACTTGAAGATTCCCCAGAGAAGGGAACCTACCACTTCTCAAAGCAGCCTGTCCGCTTTTGGACAGCTCTAATTGTTAAGAAGCTTTATCTAACCTAAATTTGTTTCTCTGCAGCTTCCACTCACTGCTTTTGGTTCTGACACCAAATAGAACAAGTGTTATCTTTCAAATACATGAACAAGGCCATCATGTCCCTTGCAGCTTGACATCCATATATTCTGGTTAATTTTATTATTTTCATACTAATGTTGTCTAAAATATTTTTAAAATGGGATTTTGGGATTGTTAATTACAAAGCTTTCTTAGTACTAGTATTTTTGCAATAGAACTTGACTTGTAAAAACTTGGGTATGGGTTTGCTTCTGTTTGGTAAGTGTACAAGCAAATTTCCATATGTCTAAGGTGACCTGAATTTATCTATGCCCTTTATTGTCACAACAGTTTATGTGAAATAAGCCATTTTTCAGTTAGTTTTCCATATGTGTTTTCATTTTTTCCTGTGACAATAGCTTACCATACCAGCAACTTTGAGTTTTAGAGATTTATTCAACTTTTGATTATGTGATTCTCTTACCTATACAATAGATTTCAAAGCCTCTTCCCCTTTCTTTCCCCTTTTTGTATCTTCTGTGGATAAGTCAAAGACTTGTGTAAGATGAGCTAATAAATCCTTAATTCAAATTTAACAAACACTTACTAAATGCCTACTCTTACAGAACCATTTTATATTTTTATAGTCACTATGGCTAAAAACAAACAAACAAACAAAAAACCCAAAACAAAACCAAAAACAAACAAACAAAAAAATCCTATCATCAACCATATGATAAAAAGCTTTTCCATACATAGGCAGATTTTCAGATAGCAAATGTGTTTTCACCTCAGAGCCCTTAATCACAATCTTCAATTTGGTAGAACCTGCCATAGCTTATATTTCACTGGCATATCCTCTGATATGCTCAGGGTCACTTTTATACAAGTAGGCATCAGAAGGAGACTTTTGAAGATGATTCAGCAATTCAGCACACATTTACTAAGCATCTGCTATGTACAAGGCATCATGTTACGTACTGGGTGTACAAATATGAAAAGTAACAGCACCCTCAAGGGGCTTATCTGCTAAGTGGCTCATCCTACTGTCAACACGTATACCCAGGTCTTTCCCCATTGTTTAAAAAAAAAGCAATGCCCCCAAAACCTTCACTTGACCTTGCCATCCTATCAAGCTATCATCTCATAGCTCTCTTCATAGACAAAGAGCTAGAAAAAAGCTATATAATTTCTCACATCCTACTTACTTTTCAACCCCTTGTATTTTGAACGTGGACTTCACCACTAGATTGAATTTGTTCTCTCCAAGGCTCCCAGTTAGCAGGAAGAAGTCAAATGAAGAAAAGAGATCAAACAAAATGAAAAGGGCCAAGACTAAGACTTTTTGAATCCTCCCAGTCCCACTCCCCATTTTAGCTCTACAGTCACAGATAGTCAAGAGACTCCTAGTCCACACTGGAACCGGTTACAAAAAGTCTATGTGTGATCCAAAGTCTCTCCAAGGCACTTCCATTATGAGGTATCCCAGATCTCCTGTAAGCACCTCTTCCACATTGGAAATTGCATCATTGACATTTGGTGCATGTGTCCCCGTGAAACTAGGATCATACATGTAGAGCTAGAAGGGAATCTTCAAGTCATTTAGGTCTCTTTCCCTATTTGATAGTAGAGGAAACTGAGGTCCAGAGAATTAAGTAACTTGTCCAGCGTAGTGAGTGGCAGAGTGGAGATTCAGAGTCAGGTCCTCTGCTGACAAATCCAGCAATCTTTCCAATTCACCTTGCTGTCAGAGCACTATGCCAGATACTGGGAAGACAAAGATGAAAGAGCCCTTAAGCACTTCATAATCTAATATAGAGAAATAATAATCTTATAAATGAGAGTCAGGTAAGTGGACAGCTTAGAGATAGGAGTAAGAGGAGCCTGTCTTTGACTATCTAGGAATCTATTCCATGGCATTGCAACTGCTTAAAGTTATTCCTCAAACTAAGAAATGCCAGAAGATAGGAGATTCTCTCCCTAACTCTCAAAGAAAGGGAAAAGGTAGATTCTGGAAACTACTGGACAATAAAGTCAAATGATTGTGCAATGGACAGAGCATTGGACCTCAGGAAGTCTTGATTCTAAATTTGGCCTCAGACACTTGCTAGCTATATAACCATGGGCAAATCATTTCGTCTCTTTCTGCCTTAGTTTCCTTAACTGTAAAATGGGGATAATAATAGCACCTATCTCCTAGGGTTGTTGTGAGAATCAAATGAGATTAATATATGTAAAAGCTCTTAGCATAGTGCCTGGCATCTAGTAGGTGCTATATAATCCATATATAAGCATCCCTGTGGGCCACATATTGACTTAGTTTTAAATAATGTAATATCTATATCTCTTGTATTTTTGTTTACTCTGTCAAATATTTCCCAATTATGTTTTCATCTGATTCAGGCTGTACTCAGGAATGTTGTAGGCTGCATGTTTGACACCTCTGCTCTAGAAGTCTTCCCACAAAATTCTGTGATTCTTAGTTCATAGAATCATAATATATAGCTCTTTTTTATAAAAAAAAAGCACAGCTAAACTTAACTCTGACCTAATGAGGATTGACATTTAAAGTATAATTTCATTTAAAGTTATCGTATTTATATATATTCCTGTCATAGATGATGGATGTAGCAAACAGAAACATAAAGGCAAACAGTTGCCTTTGCTATGATTGAGCAGTAACCAGTTTTTTTTGTATGAAATATTCAATCTTAGGAGCATGCAAGGGTGTGCAATTTTTATGTGATTTCTTATGTGTTTAAGAGGAGCATATCCATTTACTTAAATGCTATCTGTCCGTTTATGAGTTATATTAAAAACAGGGTCTTCAATTTCATTTCTTTCACATTTTTCTCCTAAATTTTACTTGTTAAGAAAAATTGCTGAAATATTATCTATATTATGCTTCTATTTGGTGGGCTCTTTTTTGTTTGTTTCATATTTTTAGGAAAAAGGCTCAGCTGAAGAAGAAGAGGGGTGTGCCTAAGATCAACGAGCAAATGTTGTTCCATGGCACCAGCAGTGAATTTGTGGAGGCAATCTGCATCCATAACTTTGATTGGAGGATAAATGGCATCCATGCTGCTGTTTTCGGAAAAGGTAATTATCTAATTCTCAAGATTTCAGTTACATTTTGAATCCCACAAGGGAGACAGTCTTTTTCTATTTTACATTGTAAACAAGTGTTTTGTTTTAAGATCAAACAAAATAATGTACATAAGCGCTTCTCATACCTTAAAATAGTATATAAATATCAACTGTTGCTATTTTTATTTAAGGTTTTGGTTATCATTGAGCTCAAAGTAATTGTCTTGAGCCCCTGGTTCTGCCCAGAAGCCTGTGGTATATCCTTAGAAACATCACTGAGGTATACAGAGATTTTACTTGCTCCATGTATGAATTAGAAGTAAAACTTGTACTCCTTTAACTGATGTAGAAGTGATTCTGATCCCGGTTGTCTTGTTAAAAATAGTCATCAAAAAGTATTTATTGATCAAGTATTACATGATCTTGTATCATACTCAGCACAGTGCAAATAGACACAGTCCCTGTTTCTTAGCTTATCTGCTAAAACAGGCAACATTTCATGTGAAGTATATAACAAAACTACACAATTGTAGAGGCAAACAAAGAATTTGCATTCTGCATAAGCATAAATGTAAATGTTATAGAAAGAGAGTATGGAACAAAGCAAGTTATTTGCATGGTGGTGAAGAACAAGGATAAATGTCAGGAAAGAATCATTTTCTCTCTTTCATTTGGTTTTGAAAGTCTAACTTCTCCCAGGTATGTAAGTAAATCAGCAAGAGATGAGGAGAGAAAACTAAGAACTTTACAATAGCATTTATGGTCTTTTATTTCTTAATTCTAAGTATGTGATACATCTTTGTGTGTGTGTGTGTGTGTGTGTGTGTGAAAAAGACTGAGTTTTAGTGGTCTGCATGCTCAGTATGAGTCAACAGCATGACATAACAGACAAAAGTATCCCAAAAAATCTCATGCAATTTGTAGGCTACATTGAAAGCCATTCTGTCCAGAGCAAAGGATTTTGTCTTTCACTGTCTTCTTCCATGTTCAGACCACATTTGGAGTACGGTTTTCAGTTCTGGGCATTACATTTTTGAACAAGTTGGTATGTTCCCAGAAGAGCATGACCAGAGTGAAAAGAGGATTAGAGAGCTGGACACTTAGTTGAAACACTGGAGAATATTTAGTTTGAATAAGATTTAAGGAAAGAAGAAAGGTGAATGTTGTTGTCTTCATGTATTTAAAGGGTTATCATGAAGAAGAGAGAACAGAGAGGATAGAGCCAGGATGAAATGTTGAAGGAGGTATACTGACCACGTCACTCTCCTTCTCCAGAATGCTTCTAGGACCAAATGTCATCTGACTTGTCTTTAAAGTCCTGCACAGTCAGGCTACCTGTTCAGGCTTATTTTAGACTTTCCTACTCCTGGGTTCTAGTCCAACTAGCCTACCTGCTATTCTAGAACTTGTATTCCACCTATTGCTTCCATGCTTTTGCAAAGGTTGTTCTCCATGACTGGACAACACTTACTAGCTGTGTTACCCTGGGCAAGTCATTTAACTCTGTTTGCTTCAGTTTCCTCATGTAAAATGAGCTGGAGAAGGAAATGGCAAACCACCCCAGAAGAATGCCAAGAAAACCCCAAATGGGGTCATAAAGAATTGAGCATGACTGAACAACAGCAGCAAGCTTTCTTTATGGATCAGCTCAAGTGCCACCTCCTATGAGAAGCCTTTTTTGAGGCCCCTCATTTGTAGTGCTTTCTCTCTTCTCGGTTATCTTTTTCTTTGTGTCTCTTTATGTGTTACTTCAGTGGAATGTAAGGTTCTTGGGGGCAAAAGACCTTTTGTTGTTTCTGTTTTTTTATCCCCAGTGTCTAGGACAGTGCCTTGTATGTGGTAGGCATATTGATCTAAATTGAATGTAAGGAAATGTAAAGAATATAAGGAATGTAAGGAAAAACATCCTAATAATTAAGTATGTCCAGAAGTAGAATTGGGAATAAATTCTTCCTCTTTAAACAGTGGATGGATAACCACTTGTCAATGTAGTTATAGATGAGGATTGCCTACATGAACTTGGATAAGTCACTACAGTACCTCTTGTGTTCTCAGTTTCCTTATTTATAAAATGAAAATATTGAATTAGATAATCTCAAAAGCTCCTTTTCAGCTCTTAATTTTTTTTTGTTTCTATGATTCTCGTTCATATGTGGTATGGCCTCTTAGGTAATTTCCATCTCTGAGATTATGTGAAGATAATTAGTTGCAAGGCATTCCAGTTAAAATCAGGAAGATTTTTAGAATGCATAAATGTGTGAAGCCTGGGGAAGAAAGGAGAAAAACAGTTCAGAGACTTCATTCCATTCACTGAACAATAAGGGTCAAAAGATAATACCAATGCTGTAGGGCTTCAAAAATCCCAAAATATGTTTGAAGTAGATATTAGCTTAGCAATATTGTTTTTATACCCACTCTATTACAGGATCCTGCTGCTTTAGTCTTTGTATTTTAGCATCAAACCAGGGAAATTTTTTCTCTTTTTGAATTTGAGAGGCATAGCAGATGGAGCACTGGACTTAGAGTCATTAGATGAGAGTTTGAATTCCATCTTAGACACTTAATAGTGTGATTATGATTAAGTTATTTAACCTTTCAGAGGCTCAGTTTCATCATTATAAAATGGGGATACTAATTCTTGCACTAATTCTCAATTATTGTGAGGAAAACACTGCAAAACCTTAAAGTGAGAGATAAAGAAAAAAAAAGAAAAAAGGAAGTAAGAAAGAAAGAAAGAAAAGAAAGGAAGGAAGGAAGAGAATGTACTGTTTCCTATGTGCCAAATACTGCCAAGCATAAGCAAACTAGTCCCTGCCCTTAAGGAGCTTACATTCTAATGCAGGAAGACAGTCCATTCAGAGGAACTAAAGAGGCTGGGAAGGGAGGAGAGGCTAGCATGGAGATGGCCGCAAAGACCTGAGCCCAGCAAAATAAGAACCATGGGTGAAAACCAAGATTCCATGGGGGAGAAGATAGATATAATGGACCAGTCATCAAGTGGAGAAGGCAGGGAAGTGCCATAATTGCCCTATAAATGTGAGTTATTATTTCTTCAGCAGTATTGGCTTTTGAAATTATTTTAGCAGGTAGGTGGTGTAATAGACAGAACACTGGTCCTGGAGTCAGGAAGCCCTGAGTTCAAATGAGGTAGCTGATTTGACCCTGGGCAAGTCATTTTACCTCTGTTTGCCTCTGTTTCCTCATGTATAAAATGAGGATAATAATAGCATCTACATCCCAGAGTGGTTGTGAGGATATAAAGGAGATAGTATTTATAAAGCATTTTGCAAGCCTTAATGGGCTGTGTAAATACTAAGATTTTTTTTTTTGGCCAAGTACAAAATCTTGTTATTGATAGACATACTGTTGAGTTCATAAGATCTTAGATTGAGTGCTAAAGAGATTTTCAAGGTATGTAATCCATCTGCCTCATTTTACAGATGAGAACAAAAGACTCTGGGAAGTTAAATGACTTTAACTAAGCCAATGTTAAGACCCACCCCTCAAGCCTTAGTTGCCTCATTTGTGAAATGGTAATAACAATTGTACAACCTACCTAATGTGGCTGCTGTGGGGATCCATGAGGTAATGCTGGTGTAAAGCTTTGCAAACTTTAAGGTGCTTGGATAAATACGAGTTAGTATTTTCATCCCTGGCACATGGCCACATGTCCTTTTTAGAAAGATCTGCAAATAATGAGATTCAATATCTAACCTCAGTCTGTTTTACTGTATATTTACTCCCTTGAAAATCAGAATATTTTTTCTTACTTCAGTCAGTCTCTGGAATAATGATGACTTTTTTGTCCTTTTCCCTCAAGGAACCTACTTTGCCAGAGATGCCGCGTACTCCAGTCGCTTCTGCAAAGATGACATGAAGCATGGATCTACTTTCCAGATTCATGGCGTCAACTTGCAGCAGCGACACTTGTTCAGAACATACAAGTCCATGTTCCTTGCGCGAGTGCTCATTGGAGATTACATAAATGGAGACTCCAAATACATGCGTCCTCCTTCCAAAGATGGGAGCTTTGTGAATTTATATGACAGCTGTGTTGATAATACCTGGAATCCAAAGATCTTTGTCGTTTTTGATGCCAATCAGATCTATCCTGAGTATTTAATAGAGTTCCACTGAGCTGTTTGTCTAAGTGGTGATTATGGATGGTTGTTGCCTCTTTGTGAAAGAAATTGATATATCTGTTATACAGTCCCTAAATGTTTAGTAATCTGATCAGCTTTTGAAACAGATGTGAAGCGTGGCTTTTACCTTAAAGACGCACTGGGCCTTATGTATTTCTTTCAAAGGACTAATTAGGAAATAAATGATTCTGTTGCCTTTTAAGAAATAAGGTAGCAAAGAAGCTTTTTCAGAGCTGAAATAACAGCCTCACTTAAGCATTCAAAAGTTTTGAAAGTTTACTTGTCTGTTAACAGAATGTGATTTTTCAATTTAAAGGCTAAAGAATTCCTATATTAAGTCTTTGGGAGAAATACAGATCTTGGCATATATGTACTGTGCTGTGATTTCCAAACTTTTGTAAGAATTTACCCTTTTTAATGTAACTCTCATGTTGTGCTGCTTTGTGTGCTTTCTAGAGAGTGAAGTTGCAAACTGTAGATTAAACAGATGAGAAATAGCCACAGTGCTATCACAGGAGCTGATAGGACTGCCAAGGTGCAGTGCACTACTGTTTCAGATTTCCTTGAAAAAGCATGCTGCAAGGCCCAGACTTGCTTACATCATTCAGTGTTCTCTCCTCCAGCTGAATTGACAAAAGCTGTAGGCCATTGAGCCTATAGTCCATTAACAGCTCCTTTGGAGCTGTCTGCACCAAATCCTGCTGCACAAGGTGTATATCCTGTTCTGAAAAGTGTGACTTTTTAATTTATTGCTCTGAATCCCCTTTTCCCTGTTTGTTTCTTGGAGTGTCTTCTGTGAACTTCTGAGATTTATATCTCTTTCCTACTATTCCCTTGTGATTTACGTAACTTAGTTACATTTGGATTCTGTGTGTCTTCTTGTTGTATTAATACAAAGTTTGTAGCACTTTGAAGGTTTGCTATGTACTTGTAAGTAGCAGTGGACAATCTTTTGAAAACTTAGGTACAATTCACAAATCCACTTTATGGAGGCCTTTTCTACATTCCATCTATTTTGATATTTCATTATAAGGAAGAGCTGGTGCCAAACTTTTCCTTGAAAACTTTTCTCAGCTCATATGAATGCTTTGAGGGGTTGTTGTTTCTACATTAGCATCATTAGACATTTTCAGCCTGAGGTTAAAACTAACTTCCCAGTAAGATCTGGTCTAATATCCTATGGACTGTCATAGTGTGGGCTGGTAAGGTAACTAGAAATGAAATGTGTGAAGAACAAGATTAGTGTTGACTGATCTTCAGGAATCATATTTTTCCTAAGTTTTTCTAATATCTGACTGCATGTGTAAGCATCACCCAAAAGAAATAATGTATGTAGTACCTACTTTGAAGCACTTGCTCAGTGCAGCAAAGCCTTCTGGCCTCAAACTTTTAGACCAATCAGCCTGTTTAGATGAAGTGAGCCAAGAATTGTAAAGGTAATTGTGATAGGGGGAAATGTTGAGGGAACAAACTATGAATGAATCCAGAGATCATTGGGCAGTCATTCTGCTTTGACAAAGTGGTGGCTAGTTGAATGAAGGGAGAAACAATATTACTGACATTAGGAATTCAGGGTAAGATTGTTTTGCAAAATGAGCAGTTATTTGCACCCTGAAAATTTTTCTCATTTTCCTCTCTCCAGCAAGGTATATCTTTCAACCTCAGGATGAATGCTTTTCTCATTGATTCCATGACCATCAAAATGGAGTAAATAAGGTGGAAGGTTGAGGTCTCCTTTTCCAAAATTGTGTTTAAATCCAGGCTATCTGTGAGTCCAAAGTGGGGTCCCAACAAAGCAGTGCATAGTAACTCTGAGCTTAACCAGTTGACTTACATATAGTAACCTTTTTAAAAGAAGGTAAGAAAAGATATGTTGTATCTTGCCTAAATTTGCTGAGAATGCACTGCTATTAATTTTTTGATTGATACATTCTGTTTTCACATGACAGATACTTCCCAATAAATACTCAATCATCACTACAAACAAACTACATTCCTCAAAGCATGCTATCCGGACAGGATAAGCCTGCAAGATCATAGCACATGATAGTTTTCATGTTTGTAGTTGTGAACAGACCCAGTTAAACCTGAGTACAGAATCAGAGATTTTTACAAATGTTAGTTCTTGGTTTCCTTTTTTGTTTTTTTGGTTTTTTTTCAAAAACTTGAATTGGGAATTGTTACCCACAATTGATAAATAATATGATGCCTGGACTCATCCATTTACTGTCCTTTTAGTGAAGAAAAGATTGTCCTAAGTTAACAGAATATTTTAAATGTACTTAGTTAAATGGTGTGAATTCTTGTTTTTTGTAATTTTTCCTTCTTGGAATGTGATGAGATAGAAAGCAAAAGAGTGTGTAGGAAAACATCATTTGATGAAGCTTTTGGTGATGAAATGAGCATATTCTAAAAAGATGAGCACATTTCATGTTCAGAATGTAGATGTTGCTAGTAAGGAATTTGGAGATGTTTTTGCTAGACTAAATAAAGTGGTTTTACACACATTTGTTGAAGCATTCTTTAGTTATTCTTGAGTTTTGTATGTGTGCTGAATGTGTGACTATGAATATGTTGTCCCTTTCCTCACCATGCAATATGTAGTCTCATCCATTGAGTTCAAATATGCTTCAAAGGAATTTTCAGCTTTTAGCTCTCACGTTCACCCTTAAAGATGAAGGAGGTACCTTATCTTTACTTTGACCCCTTCTGAGCAATAATCTCAAACAACTTGTGCAGAGAACCTTTCTCTTTATTGAAAATCCCCAAACAGATCCAAACCTGTTAGTTACAGCCACCTTTGACCGTCTCAGAGAAGCAACCTTGCAGATGTGCTTTCATGTTTACATAGTCTACCTCTTGCAGGAGGTTATAACGTAGCATCAGATAGTAGGAACATTCAAAGAACTCTCTGACACAGCTACTATGTATATGGTACTTATTAGATCTTTGCAGGACTGTTTGATAGTTATCACCTCTATATCACGATGAGGAATCAAAAGTAGATAGTAGTGGAGGATCTGTCTTTCATAGCTGAGAAAAATGAGGCACAAAGAGATGTGGCGTATCCAGGCGTGTAGGACTTTTAAAAAAAAATCATTGAAATCATGTCTAAGCCCTTTTACACATTTAACTAGCTGTTAAGGGATAATATTCCCCCTGAGCTTAACTAGATATGGAGTCTTTTCAAATCTGCCCAGTTGGTTGAACTAAGGATGCTTACCAAATAGTACTTAGCAGCAGCCAGAAAGAAATCATTCAAATATCATGGAGCCACATGCAGGGTCACACAAGATTTAGCAACTTCCACATTAAAAGAGCAGAGGGTTTGGAATATGATATTCTGGAAGGCAAAGGAGCTAGGATTACAACCAAGAATAACCTACCCAGCAAAACTGAGTATAATCCTTCAAGAAAAAAAAAAGATATTAAATGAAATAGAGGACTTTCTAGCATTCCTGATGAAGAGACAACTAAATAAAAAATTTGAATTTCAAATACAAGACTCAAGAGAAGTGTGAAAAGGTAAACATGAAAGAGAAATTGCAAGGGACTCAATAAAGTTAAACTTTACCTTTACATATGAGAAGATGATACATGGAACATCTAATTTTATCATTGTTAGGGCAGTTAGAAGGATTTGCCATAGACAAAGGGCACAGGAATGAGTTGATTATGTTGGGATGATTTTTTTTAATGGATGGGCAAGAAAGAAGGATGTCTTAGGAGAAGGGAGAAGGAAGAGGAAGAAAGAAGAAAATTATCTTACATACAAGAAGTATGCAAGGAAGAGCTTTTACAATGGGGGGGGGGGGAATGGTTGATTCTCACTCTCATCAGAATTGGTCCAAAGAGGGGAAAATAAATACACACATTCAATTGAGTAGAGAAATCTCTTACCAAACGGAAATATAAGGAGAAGGAAATAAAAGAAAAGGAGGATGTTAAAAAAAAAAGGGTGGGTGGATAAAGGAAGGCAGTGGTCAGAAGCAAAACAGACTTTGGAGGAGGGACAAAATAAAAAGTGAGAGGGAATGATAAATGGAAGAAAATAGAATGGAGAGAAATGTATAGTTGGTAATCATAACTGTGAATGTGAATGGTATATATTTGTCCATAACACAGAAACAGATTGCAAAACATAATAGAAACCAGAATCCAACTAGATGTCATTTACAAGAAACACACTTGAAATGGAGAGATAGACAGATAATTAAAATAAGGAGTGGAGTAGAATCTATTATGCTTCAAATGAAATAAAAAAGGGAAGGATAGCAATCGTGATCTCAAATAAAACAAACACAAAAATTGATGTAATTATGAGATAAGCAGGGAAACTATATATGTGGGGTCCAAATTGTCCAGTCTGCAAGGAAAACCATTGAGGCAGAGCTCTAAGCCAATAGCACTTTATTAAAGTGTTCATAGCTCCCTGTAATGAAGTAGACCTCAGATCTTCCTCATGATCTAAGATGCCTCTGGTTTAATACCAGGGCACTCAATACAAAATCCCATTAGTTGATAGGCCAGTTGTTTTGAGAGCCAAAAATAATGTATCAACCAAAAAAATGGTATGTCAGCAGGGGTGGGAAGTGGAGATAGGGAAAGGGGCCACAAAGCATGGGATATCTCCACTAACATCTCCTCCTCTCAACCCCACAAGCATGGACATGACTGTTTTACACACACACACATCCATCCATCCATACATACATACACACATATGGATTTTTGGAGACCTACTTGCCTCCACACCCTGGAATACACATCACATCTGTTGTCACATTAACTTCTTAGAGAAACTCAGCTCAAAGCAGTCTCTTCCTTCCTCCCTCCCTCCCTCCCTCCCTTCCTTCTTTCCTTCCTTCCTTCTTTCTTTCCTTCCTTCCTTCTTTCTTTCCTTCCTTCCTAATCTTTCTGATCTCAGCACATAGACATCCTTCCTTCTTTCTTGGTTCTACTGTATTCACCTCTTAAAATTGAATCTGTCTAAAATCTTAGCAAAAGATCCATAGTCTGCTGGCTTCATTCCAGATGGTTCTTTTTGTCTCTCTTCCTTTCTATTCATTTTCAAAAATCCCTATACTTTCCCACCTCCATGTCACAACCCTTTTTTTTTCTGTCTCTTAAAGCACATTACATTTCAGAATGCACACCAGCAGACAAAGCTGTCTCATTATGTCAGCATCCTGGCAAGTTCCTGCTGCACTACTTAGCTCATTCTTGTCTTTTCTTATTTTACCTCCCTCTCTCTGACCCCTGTTTCCTTCACTCTAGGTCATATCATAGATCTAAGACTGGAAGAAACCACAGAGGTTGCATGTATCTAGTCCTGAAATAAATCAAAGCCATGAGTTGAGGAATAAAGCATCTTTAATTGAAATAACAGGGTAGCAAACTTGCCACCCTGGGGGATTTCCAGTGGATTTCCCAAACTAGAGGCCCATGGAAAAATCTTTCATACTCTTAGGAGGGAAGGGGGAGGAGGCAGCATGAGGTAGCAAGGTCTGGTCATGAGATCTTAGCCACCCCTGGCAATCTGAGCAAGGAAAACTACTTTACTCTGGCCATTTTGCCCTTCGGGCCATGAATTCCAATGGAAGGGGGTAAGGACATCAGAGGCCTAGATCCAGCTTGAGCCAGGTTCCTCCATAAGGCAAGATCTCAAGATGTGACTTATGTCTGACTCAACTCAACCTAATCTCATTTTCTTAAAGGTGGCAATGTAAGGACATTATTGGAATTTTGACATTGCCAGGATGTCAGAGGTTGTGGAATTCCATATTTCAGTTGGTATTAATATTTTTCGGAACAATTTTGTCATTCCCCCTTCTGATTCTGAGAATGTAGAGTCTTCTCAATGGATCACCAACCAGTATGACATTTAGTAGTGTGGGAAGGGGAAAGATATTGATTGATGCATTGGCAGGAGCTTGTCAGGGGCAGTCCTCAGCAAGCAAGCAGGCATTACCCAGAACAGAGGAGCACAAGAAAGAAGTAAAAAACAAAGAGTCCATTTCATTGGAAGCAAAAAGGGGACCCATCTCCTAATGCAGTTGTCCGGTATGGGGATGGTCTTAGAGTAGCTTCTAGTGGCTTCTTTGGTTCAGGTGATCTGCAGATCTTTTTTTCTGTTAAAATCTCTTACAAAATAGATCTTAATACAATTCAAGTTTGCTGTGTTAATAACCAAGTCAGGTAGTGAGAGCTCAAACCTAATAGGAATATCAGATTAGAAACTGTTTTCCTATATTCTTTGCTGTTCCTATCCTTTTCTAACCAGATATTTGGACATTGCCAACAACAGGCCAAAAGGAGAATCTAAAAAGGATCTATGATGTGTCAGCTACTCAATTTCCATTCTCTGGCTTCAGTCAGAAGAAGTTGCAAAGCAAAAATAAAAAAAAAATAAAAATAATCTATGAGGATCTGATTTGTAGAATGCATATCTTAGTCATGAATCTGATATTTGCCAACATAATTATGTAGACTAAGGCTATAAGGTGTCTTTTAAATTGGCATAGATTCTACTATCATTTAACTTCTGGTGTTCATCTATTTCATTCTTCACCTCAGATTCAAGTTCCAGAAAAGGAAGGAACTTCAGTTTATCACCTGTATATGCCTTGTGATGTGGGTTAGCAAATTGGCATGTTGATATATTTAGAAAATTCAAATACGAACTGAAAAATCAGAAAATTCTGAACCCAATTCTTATATTTGATATACATAATTATCCGATCTCATCATTATTAGATTTAAAAATTATAAAATCTTCACCAAAAATAAAAATCTTGTCATTATTAAATTTTCATCCAGAACAAAATCTACGCATTCTTTTCTCAGGAGGATGAGATTTTGCTAAAGAGCTAATAACAGGACATTTTTATAAGAAGATGACCTCTAACACAAAAATGAATTCATTTAAAACTTGCCAGATTAGCTTAAATTGTAATAAAAGGTTCTGGGATAGGATGTATAAATGCATTGAGCAATCAGTTTCAAAATATTGAATTTCAAGTAAGTTGTTTATAATAAAACACGTTTGCATTTCAACATATACTCAATATTCAGGTGGCAATTCTAAATTAAATAGTAAACCCAAATAAAATTAACTTTTCCCATTTAGGTAATATGAGATATTCCATAATTTCCTTCAAACAAAACTGAAGATGTTCCTGATCTAGTCTTAAGATTTAATAGAATACAGCTTGGTCCCATAAACTGTTGCATCAATACCCAATCATTCTTACATGTTTTGAAACATTTAAAGACCTTATCTTATACATAAATATATAACTAGTAACAGATAGATGACAAGGCTAAATACTCATCTACTTAGTTAATTAGAATATAGAAAGGACTAAAATTCTAGCCTAAAAAGGTCAAATCTTATACTGCATCTTACTTTAGTAGCTCAGATGTGCTCCAGTATTAGCTTATAAGATAAAGATCTAATACTGTGTTCATACTGAATCTGACATGATTATAGAAATTTGTTCTAAAAGAAGAAGAGGGACATAGCTATACAGTAAGGGGAAAATGTTCTCTTATCTTGATGTCAGTTCCAGGTTATATAGCATAGCATATAGCTAGCCAATTGCATTGAGTCAGGCTTAAATGATGGGACATTTTCATACTGGGGAAATTGAGTCAGGAGAATCCTATCTCAGCCCATGCCAAGAGCCATTCTCCTAGCCTTCCCCATGAGAACTCCACCTGTAATTCATGGATGTCATCCCCATAGGGTTGCTGGCATCATTGGCCTAATAACATCCCTTGATGATCATACCTGGAATCATACTCAGAACAGTATCAGTTACAGTCCCATTATATCTTAAATAGCAAGTTCCTATAATCATAGCTTTGGGTGGATTTAGTTTTTAGGGATGACATATCCTTGATAATGAATATTTACTATAATCTCACATTGGTAACAGTGAGATTCATCATAGAAAAAAATCACAACTTATCTTGCCTTGGAGGGATTTGTTATGAGAGGAAGAAACAGGGATATTAATTTCATACATCAGTTCTGTTCCTAAAGGCCTATGCCAAAGGCTCAGAATGACTGTAAGCAGTTAAGTATACTGTGGGCAGATGTCTTGTATGGGAAAATGAATTAAGAGAGTCCAACCTTAGCCCTTTTAAAGTCACTTTACCAACAGAAAGATCCACTGGCCTTAGATTTCAGATATCACTCCAATGGAGCTGCTGGCATTTTTCTTGAAGCTTCATTTAATGTTGGTCCAAAGACTTAACAAACCTAAGAACAAAACTCAAAAAGAATATTCAGGGTCTCAAAAAGGTTTCACCTCAAACAGCAGTCTCACTAATCAGAATATGGCTCGGTATCAGGCCAATTTCTCTTTCTCAAAAAACAGTTTAAACTTTATCCTGATATAAAAAAGGTAGTTATTAGACTTTCATGAAGTAAATTAGTTGGAAACCTTTAAACTGCCAGATACCTTTCTCCTCTACAACCTTTAATGTTAAGACTAGGGTTGGTGTAAAATGTAACTACAGTATATACCATTCAAGATATAACTTTGCAATTTACAATAGTCTTCTACTGTAAATTCCTAATTACCAGAAATAAATTCCTAATCCCATCAAAAAGTGTTTGCAGTGGGGGAGGAGAATTAGTTTTTTAAGTGAAGCAATGCCAAAAATATATCCAAACAGATTAACCTTGTCAAAATAAACCCTAATAACTTAACCAATAATCTTATATTTTTCCATAAATGATAACAAAATAATTTTAGATGAAACTTTCTCTTTACTATGAGCAAATACTTCAGGATGTAAATAGTTTGCAAATCTTTTCTTTTCCTTTTTTTTTTTTTGTTTAACAGTTAAGCTCATAATGTAGCAGTATCTAGATTAGAAAGAAGTGATCCTAACAATAGTTTTGTATAATATCATAATATTGCAGATGTCAAACAAAACAAAATCCATTTCTAGTCAAGGTATCTGAATTCAGTTGTATAAATCTCTAAATTACTTTACACTCAAAATCATTCTGAACAAATTTAAGTGGAACTTACATAAAACTGATCTGTAACTTTCCTCATTTTAATTAGGTGTGCTAGGTATTTTCACTTCTGTAACTCTTAGGTTTAAGCATCGTAGTATTCATAACATGTCATCAGAAGAGTTGAAACAAATTATAACAATGCCAAACATCTCATCAGATAAAAATAACAGAAGAATTTTTTTCATTATCATAATCCAAATAAAATGAAATACTACTTATACTAATAGAATAACATAACAATATCCAAATTAAAAGAGATTTTATTTTTCTATGTTTGTGTTACCAAGTGTACTTAATTTAGCATCAATAATATCAAGAAATATGTATAAAACTTTACCAGTTTGAATTTACACCTGGATCTATTTTCCAAATAGTTATCATGTGGAACCTCAATTTATGGTTCCAATTATTTAGTATTATATTTTCACAAGGACTATTTACTCCAAGCATTTCATATTATGGGATTCACTAGCTCAGAAGGCTAGTGGCACAGCAGGCCAGCTTTGAAGCCTCCAGCCCCAGTGCAGAAGGCAAATTGCTGGCTCCCAAACCCAGGGCACAACAGGAGCAACCAGGCTGGACAAAGCCACTGCAGTGGGCAAGCTGCCAACACTTCAGGCATCAGAGCAGAAAGTCAGTGACCAGGCCTCTGACACCCAGTGCAAGAAGCTTAGGACAGTGTCCCCTATGTCTGAGAAGCAGAGCTCAATTTTTTAAAATGAGCAAAAAAAAATCAAAAAGAGCACTGACCATAGGAAACTACTGGTGACAGGGAAGATCCAAACACAAACTCAGAAGAGGACAACAATGTCAAAATGCCTACTTGGGAAACCTCAAAAGGGAATATGAATTGGTCTCAAGGCCAAACAGAACTCAAAAAGGCTTTTAAAAATCAAATAAGAGAAGTAGAAGAAAAATTGGGGGAAAATGAGAGGTATGCAAGAGTCGATAGCTTTTAAGGAAAACAATTCCTTAAAAAATACAATTGGCCAAATGGAAAAAAAATCCACTGAAGAAAATAACTCCTTTAAAAGTAGAATTGGCCAAATGGGAAATGAGGTATAAAAGCTAACTGAAGAAAATAATGTGTTAAAAATTAGAGTTGGGCAAGTGGAAGCTAATGACTCTATGAGACATCAAGAATCAGTCAAACAAAATCAAAAGAATGAAAAAATAGAAGAAAATGTAAAATACCTCATTGGAAAAACAACTGACCTGGAAAATGGATCCAGGAGAGATAATTTAAGAATTATTGTACCACCTGAAGACCATGATAAAAAAAAGCCTGGATAGTGTCTTTCAAGAAATTATCAAGGAAAACTGCCCTGATATCCTAGAACTAGAAGGTAAAATAGTCATTGAAAGAATCTACCAATCATGTCCTGAAGGAGATCCCAAAATGAAAACTCCAAGGAATATTATAGCCAAATTCCAGAATTGTGAGGTTAAGGAGAAAATACTACAAACAACCAGAAAGAAACAATTCAAATATCAAGGAGCCATAGTCAGGATTACACAGCACTTAGCAGCTTCTACATTAAAGGATCAGAGGGTTTGGAATATGATATTCTGGAAGGCAAAGGAGCTTGGATTACAACCATGACTCAACTACCCAGCAAAATTGAACATAATGTTTCAGGGAAAATATAGATGTTCAATGAAATATGGGACTTTCAAACTTTCCTGATGAAAAGACCACAGCTGAACAGAAAATTCAATCTTCAAACAGAAAACTCAAGAAAAGCATGAAAAGGTAAACAGGAAAGAAAAAAATATGTTATTCAATAAGATTAAACTGTTTACATCCCAACATGGGAAGATGATGCTTGTAACTCTTGAGAAATGTATCTCTATTAGGGCAGTTAAAAGGGGTATACATATACAGAGGGTGTGGGCATAAATTGACTTTGATGTAATGATATAAAAAAATTAAGGGATGAAAAAAGATTGTAGTAGGAAAGAAGAAAGGGGGAGACAGAATAGGGTAAATTATATCACATGAAGAGGTACAAAAGACCTATTACAGTAGAGGGAAAGAAGAGGGGGTGAACATTGCTTGAACCTTATTCTCGTTGTATTTGGCTCAAGAAAAGAATAACATACACATTCAGTTGGATACAGAAATCTATCTTACCCTATGGAAGAAAGAAAAAGGAAGGGGGGGGGCTGATAGAATGGATGGCAGAAGTGGAAGGGAAAAGGGGGAAGAAAAGAGGGTGTTGATAAAAGGGAGGGCAGATTGAGGGAGGTTGTAGTCAGAAGCAAAACACTGGTGAGGAGGGATAGAGTGAAAGGAGAGAGAAAAGTATAAACAGGGGGAAAATAGGATGGAGGGAAATACAAAGTTAGTAATAATAGCTGTGAATGTGAATGGAATGAACTCTCCCATAAAAAGGAAGCAGTTAGCAGAGTGGAACAAAAAATGAGAATTCTACAATATGTTGTTTACAAAAAACACATTTGAAGCTCAGAGATACACACAGAGTAAAGGTGAAAGGCTGGAGCAGAATATATTGTGCTTCAACTGAAGTAACAAAAAGCAGGGGTAGCAATTCTGATCTCAGACAAAGCAAAAGCAAAAATAGATCTAATTAAAAGAGACAAGAAAGGAAACTACATCTTGCTAAAAGGTACCATAGATAATGAAGTAATATCAGCACTAAACATATATGCATCAAGTGGTTATAGCATCCAAATTCTTGGAGAAGTTAAGTGAGTTTCAGGAAGAAACAGACAATAAAACTATACTAGCGGGAAACCTCAACCTTCCCCTCCCAGAACTAGACAAATCTAACCACAAAAATAACAAAAAAGAAGTTAAGGAGGTGAATAGAATTTTATTAAATTTAGATATGATAAATCTCTGGAGAAAATTGAATGAGGATAGAAAAGTTAGGGTTAGAGTTAGGGTTTTCTCAGTGGTACATGGCATGTACACAAAAATTGACCATGCTTAAAAACCTCACAAACAATTTCAGAAAGGCAGAAATATTAAATGTGTCCTTTTCAGATCACGATGTAGTAAAAATTATGTGTAATAAAGGCCCATGGAAAGATAGACTAAAAATAAATTGGAAACTAAATAATCTAATCCTAAAGAACTAGTGGATCAAACAACAAATCATAGGAACAATAATTTCATTAAAGAGAATGACAATAATGAGACAATATACCACAACTTCTAGAATGCAGCCAAAACAGTAATTAAAGGACATTTTATATCTCTATATTCTTACCTGAATAAAATAGAGAAAGAGGAGATCAATGAATTGGACACTTAACTAAAAAAGCTAAAAAAAGAACAAATTAAAAAATCTGCAATGAAATAACAAATTAGAAATTCTGAAAATCAAAGGAGTAATTTAAAAAATTGAAAGTAAGAAAACTATTAGTGCAGCTAGGTGGTGCAGTGGATAGACTACTGGCCCTGTAGTCAGGAGGATCTGTGTTCAAATTTGGCCTCAGACACATAACACTCACTAGCTATGTGATTCTGGGCAAGTCACTTAACCCCAATTGCCTCACCAAAAAAGAAAAAAAAGAAAACTATTGAACTAGTAAATAAAACTAAGAGCTGATTTTATGGGGGAAAAATCCAATAAAATAGATAAAACTTTGATTAATTTGACTTAAAAAAAAGAAAGAAGAAAAACAAATTACCAGGATCAAAAATGAAAAAGGTGAATTCCCAAGTAATCAAGAGGAAATTAAAGCAATAATTAGGTGCTATTTTGCCCAAATGTATGATAATAAATCTGACAATCTAAATGAAATTTGCAAATTTACAAAAATATTAATTACCCAGATTAACAGAAGAGGAAATAAAATACTTAAATAACCCCATTTTAGAAAAAGAAATTGAACAAGCCATTAATATACTCTCTAAGAAAAAATTTCCAGGACCAGATGGATTTGCTAGTGAATTCTACCAAACATCTAAAGAACAATTAATTCCACTACTAGATAAACTATTTGGAAAAATAGGCAAAGAAAGAGTCCTACCAAATTGCTTTTATGACACAAATATGATACTGATACCTAAACTGGGCAGAGTCAGAACAGAGAAAGAAATTTATGGACCAATTTCCCTAATAAATATTGACACAAAAATTTTAAATAAAATATTAGCAAAGAGATTATAGCAATTTATCACCAGGATAATACACCATGACCGGGGGAATTTATACCAGGAATGCAGGACTGGTTCAATATTAGGAGAACTATTAGCACATTTAACCATTTCAATAACAAAACTAACAGAAATAATATGATTATCTCAATAGATGCAGAAAAGGTTGTTGACAACATACAGCACCCATTCCTATTTTTTTTTTTTAGCTAGACAGTGGGGTTAAGTGACTTGCCCAGGGTCAGACAGCTAGTAAGTGTTATGGGTCTGAGGTTGTATTTGAACTCAGGTCCTCCTGAATCCAGGGCCAGCACTCTATCCACTGTGCCACCTACCTGCCCCACCCATGCCTATTAAAAACACTAGAAAGCATAGGAATAAATGGAATTTTCTTTTAAAATGATAAGCAGTATCTATCTAAAACAATCAGCAAGCATTGTATGTAATGGGGATAAGCTAGAAGCCTTCCCAATAAGAATAGGGGTGAAACAAGGATGTCCATTATCACAACTACAATATTGTACTAGAATAGTTAGCTTTAGCAATAAGAGAAGAAAAAGGAATTGAAGGAATTAGAACAGGCAATGAAGAAACAAAACTATAACTCTTTGCCAATAATATGCTTGTATACTTAGAGAATCCTAGAGAACTAAAAAGCTACTTGAAACAATTAACAACTTTAGCAAAATTGCAGAATATAAAATAAACCTAGACAAATCATTAGCATTTCTACATATTAGCAAAAAAAAAAAAAAAAAGCAAACAGCAAGAGATAGGAAGAGAAATTTCCATTTAAAATAACTGTAGGCAATATAAAATATTTGGGAGTCTACCTGCTAAAACAAACCCAGGAACTATATGAACACAATTATAAAACCATTTTCACAAAAATCAAGTCAGATCTAAACAATTGGAAAAATATAAATTGCTCATGGGTAGGCTGAGCTAATATAATAAAAATGACAATTCTAAATTAATTTACTTATTCAGTGCCATACCAAACTACCAAAAATATTTTATAGAGCTAGAAAAAATAATAACAAAATTCATCTAGAAGAACAAAAGTTCAAGAGTATCAAGGGAATTAGTAAAAAAAAAAATGCAAGGAATGTAGCCTAGCCATACCAAGTCTAAAACTATATTATAAAGTGGTTATCATCAAAACTATTTGGTATTGGCTAAAAAATAGTGGTGGATCAGTTGAATAGGTTAGGTACACAAGACACAGTGGTCAATGACTATAGTAATTTACTATTTGATAAAACCAAAGACTTTAGCTTCTGGGATAAGAACTCACTATTTGACAAAATCTGCTAGGAAAACTGGAACACAGTATGACAGAAACTAGGCATAGACCTACATCTCACATCATATACCAAGATAAGGTCAAAATGGGTACTTGATTTAGACATAAAGGGTGATACCATAAACAAACTTAGAAGAGCAAGGAATAGTTTACCTCTCAGATCTATGAAGAAGGGAAGAATTTATGATTAAACAAGAGATAAAGAACATTATGAAATGCAAATTGGATAATTTTGATTACATTAAATTAAAAAGTTTTTGCAACAAAGCTATTGCAACCAAGATCAGAAGGAAAGCAGAAAGCTGCGAAATAATTTTTACAGCCAGTGTTTCTGATAAAGGCTTCATTTCTCAAATATATAAAGAACTGAGTCAAATCTATAAGAATATAAGTCATTACCCAATTGAGAAATAGTCAAAGGTTATGAACAGGCAGTTTTCAGAGGAATAAATTAAAACTATCTATAGTCATGTGAAAAAAAATGCTCTAAATCACTACTGATTAGAAAAATGCAAATTAAAAGAACTCTGAGGTACCATCTCACACCTATCAAGTTGGTAATATGACAGAAAAGGAAAATGATAAACATTGGAGATGTGGGAAAATTGGGACACTGATGCTTTGTTGATAGAGTTGTGAACTGATCCAATCATTCTGGAGAGCAATTTGGAACTGTGCCCAAAAGCAAACAAACTACATCCCCTTTGATCCGGCAATACCACTACTAGATCTGTATCCAAAAGAGATCATAAAAAAGGGAAAAGGGTCCACATGTACAAAAATATTTATAGCAGCTCTTTTTGTGGTAGCAAAGAACTGGACATTCAGGGGATGTCCATCAATTAAGGAATAGCTGAATAAGTTGTGGGATGTGAATGTAATGGAATACTATTGCACTATAGGAAATAATGAGCAGGCAGATTTCAGAAAAACCTGGAAAGACTTAAGTGAACTGATGCTAAGTGAAGTGAGCAGAACCAGGAGAACATTGTACACAGTAACAGCAACATTGTGAGATGATCAACTATGATAGACTTAGCTCTTCTCAGTAATACATTGATCCAAGACAATTCTAAAAGACTCATGATGAATAATGCTATCCACATCTGCAGAAAGAACTATGGAGTCTGAATGCAGATCGACAATTAATATTCACATGTCATTTGCTCAGATCCTGAATTGCCTGATCCACTATTCTGAAAAAGTAAAAAACAAATACAGCAATTGGTGCAACAATTTTGTTTAGTTCCTAATGATCTACTGCAAATTACTAGGTGCAATCTGAGGAATTTATATAGTGAAGTACTCCAGGCTCATTCATCTCCATTACTAGGGTTCCTTCACAGTTTCTGGAACTGGATATTGTTTTATTAACTATACCAGATGTTTAAGGCAATTCCATGGGCTTCCATTTAGCCCTACTCCCAGCAACATGAATGAGCAGCTAGGTGGCACAATAGATAGAGTGGCAGGCCTAAAATCAGGAAGACTCATCTCCCTGAGTTCAAATCTGGTCTCAGACACTTACTAGCTATGGAACCCTGGGCAAGTCACTTAAACCTGTTTGCCTCAGTTCCTCATCTGCAAAACTAGGTGGAAAAATGGCAAACCTCTCCAGTGTCTTTGACAAAAACAAAAACAAACAAACAAAACAACAACAACAACAAACCTAAACAAGGTCACAAAGAGTTTGATACAACTAGAAAATGACTGAATAACAGCAACAACAACCCGAATAGAACTGCTATAAGCATCCTTGCAGGGTACTGTATTTCACCACATAATCATTGTCACCACATAATCATCACACCCTGTTTTTTCAGTCAAAAAATTGGTTTATAACCTTTCATTGTGTAGTTGTCGCATGGTATAATTCTGTTCATCACGTTGCTTAAAAGGTAAGCAGAGCATCAACGTTCACCAGTGGCATATATATATTTATCTCTCATGCATTGTGAGCCTAGAATTTTCAACGCATGAGCATTGTCGATGTATTTCTCAAAGCTGACTTGCATGGTTTTTTTAGAGTGCTGCAGTATTAATGGTATTGTCACTCAACCCAATGAAGAGCCGGAGGTGTAAGGGGAGCTGCCATGAGTAAATCATGTGACACGGTAAGACTTACATCTCCCTGCACTAGCTAAACTGTACAATTCATCTGCCAGAGATACATTAATGTATGATACATTTCTTTTTAATCGTGAGTAAATATAAACACTATTCTGTGAGTTTCAAGGTGAAAGTAATCGTATTTGTTGAACAGCATGGAAACAGAGCTGTGGAAAGAATTTTCAGTGAGTGAAAAGTTGGTGCAAGACTGGCAGAAACTAAAAGACAAGTAATACCAGCATAAAATTTTTTAAAAGCTTCAAATAATGGTCACACTCCACTTTTTTGCAGAAAATCTGAGATAATTATGCAGTGAAATATGGTGACTCCCAAGAACTCATAATATCCATGTCCGTAATATACTTCCTCTGATTAGCCACCACAAATAAGGCTCAAAAAAGGGTCTTCTACCCCACTTTCCTTCACCTAAGTAAGGGTGCTCTTTCCCCTGGTGGTTTTCTTTCCAATACTCCCAGTAAAAATTAGAATATTCCTTTGGAGTTATTTAGTGTCCCCTGGTATTAACAGTAATGTGGCTGTCAGTATGTAGCACTTCCTTATAGAGTTGATATTCCCACAATGACTTAGGCCCTTCCCTTCCTCCTCCAAGTTACAATAGCTCAAACCTTGGGGAAAACAGCCCTTATGGGGGGGGGGGGGGGAGGATTAATTCCAACTGTCCCTTAAATCTTTATACAAAGACTTGGGAAGCCTCACATGACCAGGAAGGGTGGAGGAATAACCAGATGGTTATTGGGACAATACCAGATATGATGGAGACCTCCAGTGATGTCCTAAATTCTGGCCTTAATGTAAGGGCCCTTACTGCCCTAGTCCTAGATGTCCTTATACAATTTATTAACACCTCCATATGATGTAGTTATAGCATATGGTACCCTATGGGTTAAGGAGAATATTAAGGGTTGCTTTTCCAGTACTTCGTGAGGCCCCTCCTGAGAGGGGCTCATCCTGAAACGTGAGAGCATCCTAAAGTCCTTTCCTCCTTATCTTGAAACACCATAAAATTCCTCCTTATCCAGTCCTTCCTATCCTGTACCATAAAATTCCTCCTGTCCTTCTTTTCCTATACCATAAAATTTGTCCTTATCTTGAACCACCATAAAATTACATCCTCATCCAGAACATCTGTATGGCTTTCTGCCAGAATTTTGCTATATAAGCTCAGCTCCCCCAAATACCTGTTGCCTTACTTAGCCCTGTTGATACAGTACAGGTTCGTTGCTTTAGTGTCAATAAAGCTCCTGCTGGCTAAGAGAATGTCTAAGTGAATTCTTTCACACCTGAACCCGTTCTCCTGCATTCCAACTTCATCACATAGACTGATCATTAAACATCTTGTTCATCCCATATTTTAAAGGTCAGACCCAAAGAACCTTATGGGAAAGAGCATCATCTCACTCTGTTTATCTAATACACTGATAAGCAACATATCTTCTCCCATAATCCCAGGAACGCCTGTAAGTGTGGATAGCCCTATTTGCCTCAATAACTGCTGGGCCTGCACCAAACTTCACCAGTTGATCTGCTTAGACTTTTATGGTGATGTGGTGGGAAAGGACCATAGCTAAATCCTGACATCATCAGGTAGGATTCTCCCCTAAAGACAAGATCTAATTGCACCCACATCTCTTTGGTTATAATGGGAGTTAATGGTAGGGAGTCTACTCAATCCATCTATTTCATAAATTTCACTTCATTCCTTGCTGTCCTCCTTTAGGAGACTGACTATGGAGGTAATTTATCTTTATGGGACCAAACATGCAGAACTCACCATTTTATACTTGAAATAAGGACAAAGGGTAATTTCTTTGTGGAGCTTCCCATTGATTCTTCCATTCTTCCACTCTTACTTGATTTTGTTAGAACAAATCCTCTGTAAGCTCTCCCAAACAAAGGAACTATGAAACTGACAAAAGCTCTCAATTGCCATGATTAGACAATGCCCTCAATAGCCATTATTCTAAGAATTCTTTAACTTGTGGTTAGATTTTTTCATGAAACTTCCCAAGTCCCTTCAAGGTAAAAGTGAGTCTATTCTCTTTCTTTCCCATAGATGAAGTGACTCCCCAGGAAATAATATAAGGGGTGGGGTGGGAGTAGTAATAGGATAACCTGAGGATTTCTTACCACCTATTCTAGCTCCCATTCATCATCACTCCTGCTCTTATTTTCCTTCCACATACACACACACACACACACACACACACACACACACACATTACTATCAATTTTTTAAAAATTATCTTTAATTTATGGAATAAAACAAGCATTTCCATAACATAGTACAATAAAGAAAAGATAATTGCACATGAAACTGCAAATCTAATATGCACAACTTGCTATTTCTTTCAAATATACAACAAAATTATCATGCAAATTTCTTTTTTCTCTACATATATATTCTTCCATATATATGTATGTATACACACACACACACACACACACACACACACACTTAATTTGTTCTCCAGAGAAAACTTTAGGTCAGAGATCATGCTTTATTTAGAGTTGGAAGAAAACTTAGAAGTCAATTTCTCATTTTATAGATTGAAAAGCTGTGGCTGAGAGTTTCAGTGATTGACCCAGGGTCATATAGCTATTGTCTTAGGAGGAATTTGAACCCAGGTCATACTGACTTCATATTAAGCATTCCATTCACTCTCTCATTCTGCCCAACCGCATTAGCAACCCCCTTTTCTCCTACTACTACCATTAGCCAGTCCTTTGTCTTCAAGGCATGATTTTTTTTGAAAGTTAAAAAAGAGTTTATTCATACACCAAGAAAGCCTCTGGGCCAATTTAAGATTCAAACCAAGCACTGATTTATAGACAGGAATAAGCATCTTCCATATAAAGGCAAAGGTATTTTGACTGGATCATGCAATCACGAGGGGGTGGGATTAGTACTGCCTCAGCTTCTCCTTAAATATGTGCTGACTGAATACTATAAAATAGATAAAATATATAAATATATGGATAAAATATAAAATAGCAAAAATAGATCTTATCAAAAAAGATAAGGAAGGAAACCAGAAACTACATCTTGCTAAAAGGCACTATAGACAATGAAGTAATATCATTACTAAACATATATGCGTCAAGTGGTATAGCATCCACATTCTTAGAGGAGAAGTTCAGGGAGTTACAGGAAAAAATAGACAGCAAAACTATGCTAGTTGGGGACCTCAACCTCCTCCTCTCTGAACTAGATAAATCTAACCACAAAATAAACAAGAAAGAAGTTAAGGAGGCGAATAGAATATTAGAAAAGTTAGGTATGATAGACCTCTGGAGAAAATTGAATGGGGATAAAAAGGATTATACTTTTTTCTCAGCAGTACATGGCACATACATAAAAATTGACCATGTACTAGAGCATAAAAACCTCACAATCCAATGCAGAAAGGCAGAAATATTAAATGCATCCTTTTCAGATCATGATGCAATAAAAATTATTTGTAATAAAAGGCCATGAAAAGATAGACTAAAAAATAATTGGAAGCTAAATAATCTAATCCTAAAAAATGATTGGGTCAAATAATAAATCATAGAAACAATAACTTCATTCAAGAGAATTATAATAATGAGACAACATACCAAAACTTATGGGATGCAGCAAAAGCAGTTCTTAGGGGAAGTTTTATATCTCTAAATACTTACATGAATAAAATAGAAGAAGAGAAGATCAATGAATTGGGCATACAACTAAAAAAAAACTAGAAAAAGAACAAATTAAAAATCCTCAATTAAACACCAAATTAGAAATACTGAAAACCAAAGAAGAAATTAATAAAATTGAAATTAAGAAAACTATTGAATAAATAAAAGTAAGAGCTGGTTTTATGAAAAAAAAAACCCCAATAAAATAAATAAACCTTTGGTTAATATAATTTTAAAAAAGGAAGAAGAAAACCAAATTACCAGTATCAAAAATGAAAAGGGTGAACCCACCACCAAGGAAGAGGAAATTAAAACAATAATTAGGAACCATTTTGCCTAACTGTATGCCAATAAATTTGACAATCTGAGTGAAATGGATAAATATTTACAAAAATATAAATTGCCCAGATTAACAGAAGAGGAAGTAAATTACTTAAATAACCCCATCTCAGAAAAAGAAATTGAACAAGCCATTGATGAACTCCTTAGGAAAAAATCTCCAGGGCCAAATGGATTTACAAGCAAATTCTATCAAACATTTAAAGAACAATTAATTCCAATGCTATATAGACTATTTGGGAAAATAGGAAAAGAAGGAGTCTTACCAAATTCTTTTTATGATACAAATATAGTGCTGATACCCAAACCAGGAAGAGTCAAAACAGAGAAAGAAAATTGTAGACCAATTTCCCTAATGAATATAGATGCAAAATTTTAAAATAACACATTAGCAAATAAATTACAGCAACTTATCACAAGAATAACACACTGTGACCAGTTAGAATTTATACCAAGAATGCAAGGCTGATTCAATATTAGGAAAACTATCAGCATAATTGATCATATCAAAAATAAAACTAACAGAAACCACATGATCATCCCAATAGATGCAGAAAAAGCTTTTGACAAAATACAACACCCATTCCTATTAAAAACACTTGAGAGCATAGGAATAAATGGAGTCCTCCTTAAAATAATAAATGGCATCTACCTAAAACCTTCAACAAGTATCATATGTAATAGGGACAAGCTAGAAGAATTTCCAATAAGTTCGGGGGTGAAACAAGGATGTCCATTATCACCACTGTTGTTCAATATTGTACTGGAAACAATAGCTTTAGCAATAAGAGAAGAAAAAGAAATTCAAAGTATTAGCATAGACAAAGAAGAAACAGAGCTATCACTCTTTGCAGATGACATGATGGTATACTAAGAGAATCCTAAAGAATCAAGTAAAAAACTACTTGAAATAATAAACAACTTTAGCAAAGTTGCAAGCTATAAAATAAACCCACATAAATAATCGGCATTTCAATATATTACCAACAAAGTCCAACAGCAAGAGATAGAAAGAGAAATTCCATTTAAAGTTACTGTAGACATTATAAAATATTTAGGAGTCTACTTACTGAAACAAACCCAGGAACTATATGAACACAATTATAAAACTTTTCACACAAATAAAGTCAGATCTAAAAAATTGGAAAAACATCAGTTGTTCGTGGGTAAGTCGAGCTAATATAATAAAAATAGCAATTCTGCCTAAGCTAATTTACTTATTCAGTGCCATACCAATCAAACTACCAAAATTATTTTATAGAGTTAGAAAAAAATAATAACAAGATTCATTTGGAAGAACAAAAGGTCCAGAATATCAAGAGAACTAATGAAAAGAAATGCAGGGGAAGCTGGACTAGCCATTCCAGATATTAAATTGTATTATAAAGCAACAATCATCAAAACTGCTTAGTATTGGCTAAGAAATAGAGTGGTGGATCAGTGGAATGGGTTAAGTATGCAAGACACAGTAGTCAATTGGGGAGGGAGGTGGGGAAGGAGGGGGAGAAAAATTTAAAACTCAAAAGCTTATAGAAATGAATGTTGATAAATCAAAATAAATTAATTAAAAAAATTATATTACATAATCTCAAATGGACCCTCACTAACCACTCACTACAATGCCTCTTCCAAACTTTTTCATCCCTCTTGAAACTTCCTTTGACTCCTCGCCCCCTCTTATCTGAGAATCTAACTCATATTTCATTGAAAAAGTGAGTTCTTTCATTGATTACTGATATAGACTATGAGTTCTTTGAGGGCAGGGACTGTCTTTTGCCTCTTTTTTATCTCTAGTACTTACCACAATGTCTGTCACATTGCTTAATAAATTTTGATTGATTGATTGATTGAGAGTTCACTCTTTTCCCCTTCTGCTTATCTCAAATCACCCAGATACCTTCTCCACCATCACTTACTTCATCCCTGTTTCACATGAAAAGATGAAAATTCTCAAAAATCTCTCTGAAAATCCATCTATATCATGTGATCTCATTCTACCCCTTTTTCTCCAGTTGATGGATTCTTCTGTCATTCCCACTTTCACTTACCTTTGTGATATTTAAAAAGTTTGACAGACAGTTTCAGGTTAATTAATCACTTTATTAATAATGCTAGCATTTTATTAATAAAATGGTCAGTGATGCTGTCAAATGCCAAAGACCCCTCATGGTGGTCGGTTCACAGTTTATATGCCCTTGGAAAAGTGGGTGTTCCTGAGGGTAGCAATCAACTCTGACTGGTTAATAAGTAATGAGAGAGAATGAATATTACAATGGGAGGTGGATCTATTAACTTTGATTATGTCATTTACTTTTAAATTGCCCAGCCTTGAGCAGTCTAATCAAAGAATTTATCCCCACCCAAACCTGAGTAGAATACAATGGGTAGGAATTCACTTAGGTAAGATGGTTTAGGTGGGATAAATTTTTAGCAGAGGGCAGTAATGTCCTTCAAAGGCTGGGCTTAGAACAAGGAAATAAGACAATGAAAAAGTCTGGATCTCCTCCATAATTGGTTATTAATAATCATTTCCTCTCATTCCTCTATTTGATTCTATTGAGAGATGGATCACCAACTGATATGACAAGCACTTCATTAAGGATTTCTAACTATGGGACTTGTGAGGGGAAACAATGTGAGGAGAAAAGGGAAAGATTGACTAGTGCTTTGACAAAACCAAAGGGAGCAATCTCCTTTGATAAGTAGACCTTACAGATAAAAGGTGGAAAGGGAAAAGTAAATAATAAGAAAAAAATAAAATTATCCATTTCATAGAAGTCTCTGATAGAAGCCTCATAGCCATCTGATTCTTTGGAAATATCTGATGTAGCCCTCTGGTTTGGGCAGTTTCTAGCTGATTCGCTTCTCTGGTTCAGGTCACTTGTATATATCCTCTTCTCTGCTAAAAATCTCCTACAAAATTGGTCTTAACACAATTTTCAATTTACTTTACCAATAGCCAGGTCAAGAGACTTTATGTATCTATTACTAGAAAATAAAATTTGGAAATTTTTAGACTAGAGAATTTACAATTTTACGTTATCCACTTGCCATGTTGATATATCCAAGAAACTTGGATACAAATCAAAAATTAGAACCTATTTTTTATACTTGGAATTATTCATTCCCCCATTAGGAGGGTGATATTCTGCTAAGGAACTAATACCAGAACACTTTTTATAAGAAGATGGACTCTAATACAAAAATGAATTCATTTAAAAGTTACCAGATTAACTTCAGTTATAACAAAAGATTCTGAGATGGGATACATAAATACATTGAGCAATCAATTTCAAAACATTGCTTATCAAATAAGTTATTTATCATAAAACATTTTAAACTTATAGCCATGTTCAAGTGAATAATCTCTAGTAAAAGTAGATGTCTCTTTAAGTCATTTATAAGATAGACCACAAGCCATTCTTTTGTTGACATAAGTAATTGTGTTGCTGTTCTTTTCATTAAAACAGAACTGAGACAGTTATGATATTAGCTCCACCAAATAACAGAATTATATGTGGTTTCTCAAGTCTTTGCATCATTTGCTTAATTATCCCCATACCATTGTGAGAAATTAAAAGACCTTAACTTAACACAGGGATATATAACTAGTAACAGATAGATGACAAGGCCAAATACTCATCTGCTTAGTTTATTAGAATATAGAAAGGACAAAATTCTAGGCCAAATAGCTCAAATTTTACACCTGCATCTCACTACAGTAACTCAGTCATAGTTCAGCATTAACCTATGCTGAGCACCTAACACGCTTATAGAATAGAAATTTAGAAATTTACCATAAAAGAAGAATCTGGGACATAGTTACACAGTAAGGAAATAATGCTTCCCTAATTTCATGTCGAGGCAAAAGTTATATGGGTAGCCAATTGCATTGAGTCAGGCTTGAAGTTGGCCAGGTGGGATATTTTCCATATAAGAGGAAATTTTATCCTGGATAAATGGAGTTCGAATAATCCTACCTCAGAACATGACAAGACTCATTCTCTCAACCTTTTTTTATGAGAACTCCACCTGCACTTCATGGATGTCAACCTCATAGGGTTCCTGGCATCATGGATCATTGGTTTAACAGCATTCTGTGATGATCATACCTGGAATCAGATTCAGAAAAAATATCAGTTATAGTCCCATAAGGTCTTAAATACCAAGTTGCAATAATCATAGCTTTGGGTGGATTCAGTTTTCAAGAATCACATTTCCTTGACTCTAATCTCACATTGGTAAGAGATTCATCATGAAAATCCACAACTTATCTTGATATAACAAGTACTGATGGTAAGGAGATGCTTTTTAATCCTTAGGTTCAACAATACCCAAATGCTCTTTCTTTTTCTTTTTTGGAATTTCTACACCAGTTTATATTTTGTTTTGCTTAAGAAATTAGTCTATTACATCATCAATAGTTTATCATTCCCTTGCAGCCCTGCTTTCTTTCTTCAAGGTTTGACAATCTCATTTCTTTGCATTGGGGGTAGTGTTTTCCCTCTTTCTATTAATCCCCTTACCTCTCACAATTCCCAGGGAAGAAGGAAAAGGCTCAGGAGTGGGGTCCAGTATGTTTCTCTGATGCCAGCAAGTCAGGGACAAGAAAAGGGCAAAGTGAAGTCAGTCTGAGGGTCCTTAGGGAATTGCAACAGAACGGTCAGCTGAAGGCTTAGTGAGGGTTAGAGGAGGGAGCCCTCATATATAAAGAAGGCAGTTAGCACGGTGTGGATATTAGCAGCTCCTTCATGTTGCAGGGAGAGAGCAAAAAAGGGAAGAGAGGGGGGTCCATTTCCCTCTATGAAAGACAGGCTTCATCCCTGTAGAATCCCTTGTCAAGAAGGGGAGTTTCTCCTGCTTTTCTTTTTTTTTAATTTTTAAAAAAAATTATTTATTTTTAGTTTTCTACATTCACTTCCAAATTTGAGTTCCAAATTTTTTCCCCATCTCATCCCTCCCCCCACCCCAAGATGGCATGCATTCTAAATACCTCTTCCCCTAGTCTGGCCTCCCTTCTATATCTCCCCCCCTTCTCTTATCCCTATTCCTTTCAATTTTCCTTAGGGCAGGATAGATTTCTATACCCCATTTCTTGTATATCTTATTTCCCAGTTGCATGTGAAAATAATTTTTTTTAACATTTGTTTTTAAAACTTTGGGTTCCAAATTTTCTCCCTTCCTCCCTCCCCAAACATCTTCACTGAGAAGGCAAGCAATTCAATACAGGTTATACATGTGTAGTCATGCAAAACACTTCCATAGTAGTCATGTTGTGAAAACTAAGTATATTTCCCTTAATCCTATCATGCCCCCCATTTATTCCATTCTCTCTTTTGACCCTGTCCCTCCTTAGAAGTGTTTGCTTCTGATTACCCCCTCCCCCAATCTGCCCTCCCCTTTATCATCCCCCTGCTCTCTTGTCCCCTTCCCCCCCTATTTTCCTGTAGGGTAAGATAGATTTCCATACCTAATTGAGTGTGTACGGTATACTTTCCTTAAGCCAAATCCAAAGAGAATAAGATTCACTCATTCTCTCTCACCTTTCCCCATTTCCCTTCCATTGTAAAGCCTTTTCTTGTTTGTTTTATGTGAGATAATTTACCCCATTCTACCTCTCCATTTCTCCTTCTCTCAGTATAATCCTCTCTCACCCCTTAATTTTATTCTGCAGATATCACTTCTTCATCTCCAACTCACCCTGTGCCCTCAATCAATCAATCAATCTATCTATCTATCTATCTATCTATCTATCTATCTATCTATCTATCTATAGACATACATATAATTTTTTTCCCTCCACCTACCCGAATGCTGAGAAAGGTCTCATGAATTATAAATATCATCTTTCCATGCAGGAATGTAAACAGTTCAACCTTAATAAGTCTTTTATGATTTCTCTTTTCTGTTTACCTCTTCATGTTTCACTTGAGTCTTGTATTAGAAAGTCAAATTTTCCATTCAGCTCTAGTCTTTTCATCAAGAATGCTCTATTTCACTGAATGCTCATTTTTTCCCCTGAAGGATTATACTCAGTTTTGCTGGGTAGGTGATTCTTGGTTTTAATCCTATCTCCTTTGCCCTCTGTAATATCATACTCCATGCCCTCTGGACCCTTAATGTAGAAGCAGCTAAATCTTGTGTTATCCTGATTGTGTTTCCACAATACTTGAATTGTTTCTTTCTGGCTGCTTGCAATATTTTCTCCTTGACCTGGGAACTCTGGAACTTGGCTACAATATTCCTAGGAGTTTTCCTTTGGGGATCTCTTTCAGGAGGTGATTGGTGAATTTTTTCAATTTCTATTTTGCCCTCTGGTTCTAAAATATCAGGGCAGTTTTCCTTGATAATTTCTTGAAAGATGATGTCTAGGCTCTTGTTTTGATCATGGCTTTCAGATACTCCAATAATTATTAAATTATCTCTCCTGGACCTATTTTCCAGGTCAGTTGTTTTTGCAATGAGTTATTTCACATTGTCTTCTATTTTTTCATTTTTTTTGGTTTTGTTTTACAGTGTCTTGATTTTGCATAAAGTCACTAATTTCCAATTGCTCCATTCTAATTTTTAAGGAAGTATTTTCTTCAATAAGCTTTTGGACTTCCTTTTTCATTTGGACAATTCTGCTTTTTAAGGCATTCTTCTCCTCATTGGCTTTTTGGACCTCTTTTGCCATTTGGGTTAGGATATTTTTTAAGGTGTTATTTTCTTTAGTATTTTTTTGGGTCTCCTTTAGCAAACCGTTGACTTGTTTTTCACGATTTTCTTGCATTACTCTCATTTCTCTTCCCAGTTTTTCCTCTACTTCTCTTACTTGCTTCTCAAAATCCTTTTTGAGCTCTTCCATGGCCTGGGACTGATATATATTTTTCTTGAGGCTTTGGATGTAGGAGCTTTGACTTTGTTGTCTTCTTCTGCTTGTATGTTTTGATCTTCTTTGTCACCAAAGAAAGATTCTATGGTCTGACTATTTTTGTGAGGTTTGCTCATGAGCCCAGACAATTACTTGAGTTAAAAACTCTTTGTTAAGGTAGGGATCTGCTTCCAGTGTGAAGAATGTAATGCTCCAAGCTTTAGGGGTTTTGTGCAACTGTTTTCAGAGATACTTCTAGGGGCCTGTAAATTTTCAGTTCTTCCAAGGTCATATGATAAAGGGTGAGGTGTTTACTCCTTTCCTGGCCTCTGCTCTGGTCTATAAGTGACCACAAGCACTCTTTTCTGCCTTGGAACTGTGAGGAGGATTTCCTCTCTACCACTATTACAAGCTTTACCATGCTAGTACTCCTCCTCACCCCAGGACCGCCACTCAGAACTGTGACCCAAATCCAAGCATGAGCAAAGCAGTCCTGCACCAGCAAAGAGATTCCTGCAATTCCCCCTCTGATCAGCCACTCGATTCCACCTCAGTCTGCGGACCGGAAGCAGGGCAAGCAGCTGCCCCCCGGGGCCTTGCGCGGGGACTGGGGCTGGGACCGAGCTTCTCTCTCACCGCAGTCACAGACCCTTCTTACTGACCTTCTAAGTTGTCTCTGATGTTTGTGGGTTGAGAAGTCTGGAAACTGCCACAGTTGCCTGCAATTCAGTCCTCTGAGCACCGCTCCAGGTTTGCTGAGGCCTGTTTTGCCTGCCACTCATGCCAAACTGCATTCCTCTCCCCGCCTGGAGCGATATACCTTTCCAATAAACCCTCCAGATTATCTTGGGCTGGAAATGTGTTTCACTCTGTCTTTTTGTGGTTTCTGCTGCTTTAGAATTTGTTTAGAGCCCTTTTTTTTTTTACAGGTATTTGGAGGGGTTTGGGGTAGAGGTCAAACTAGTCACTGCTTCTACTCTGCTATCTTGGCTCCGCCCCCCGCAAACGCTTTTTCTTTCAGATACTTGATGACAAACAAAAGACTTGAGATGGGATGTATAATCGCAAATCATATACAGATTATATGAAACAAATTATATGAAACATTGTCCACAGTCAAACATGTCCAGTTATTGCCCATGTTCAAATGGACATAAACATAGACTACTGCTTTTGGAATCTTTTTAAACAAAGGAAACATCTTTAAGGTGACTCTTAAGTAGTTTGCACACATTTCAGGACATGCTCTATGCACTGGTTCTAATTCCAGATTAAATAACAAACATAAGTTAAATCAGATTTCCCATTAAGGTAGCAAAGATAGCACTTAAGTTACTACTCTCTACTAACATATCTGACTGTACTTAAATCCTCTTCCTTACAACATAAGCAAAAGAGATTCCTGACTTCAACCTCACAACTTAATAGATTCATATCTTTGTGTCACAAGTTTTTCTATCTTTGTGTAATTATATCACTTTGAAATAATGAGATACTTCAGGAACTGAATCTCATACATATATATACAAATACTAATTTAACCCTTGCTTAGGCCATGGCATGACTATAAATTCAGTGAACTGCAAGCTCTTTCCCACTTGCAGTTTATTACAGTAATTCAGATGCATTAGTATTAATCTAATAACTAATAAATCCAGTATTGTAATAACAAAGTTCTGCTGTTTGTCTACCCTGATAATAGAAATTTGCTATGAGAATTAGAAATAAGGACATGGTTATAACCACATTAAAACTAGTTTTCAAGGCCTATACCGCTATGAGTACCCTAGCATATAGAACTATGGGAAAATGAATTAAGAAGAGTCCTTATCCTTAAGCCTTAGCTTTCCCAATGTAACTACCTTACCTTTTTCCTAGAGACAGATAGATGCTCACTAGCCTTAGATCTCATATCTCACTCTCATTGATTGCTTACTGCTGACATTTTTCTTAAAGCACCCATTTAAGGTTGCCCCTAAGGAAACAACAAACCTAAGAATGAAATTCAAAATGAATATTCAAGATCCCAAAAAAGATTTCTCCTCAAACTATAAAGTCTCCCTAATCACAGTAGAACTGGAAACAATTGTTATCAATCCCATCAAATTATTGCAATAAATGATTTTACAAATAAAATTTATCAGGCCTTCTAAAAATAAGTTTTTTTTAATTAAACATTTATATAAAAGATATTTTACTCAAACATTCCTTCTTAAAAGTGTTTCTCTTTCTCAAAAACAGCTTAAAGTTTATCCTGATGTTAAAAGGGATCTAATGAAGTAAATTGGTTGGAAACCTCTATGCTTATAGATATCTCTTATCCAACTTTAAAGCAAAAATAAATTTTAAAAAAATGCATTTTATCAAAACTAATTTGGTGTAAAATGTCTTTAAGTATCATAAGTACATTCCAAAACTATCATAACAAAATAAATTCCTAGTTACTATAAATTCTTACTTACCACCCCCACCCCAGTCAAAAAGTGTTTGCAATGGGGAGGAGATTCACTTTTTCTAAGTGAAGCAATGCCAAAAAATATACCCAATTATATTATCCCTATCACAATAACAAAGTTAACCAAGTCTTTAAAAATTTATTCAGTATCTTTTTCTTCCTTTTGCTTTCTCCTCAAGTATAAACTCATCCTGGCATAAAATGTATCACCAGAAATCAAGAAAATAATTACATTCTAGAATCCCACATAGATGGAATATGTGATAGTTCACTCAAACTTTTGGAAAAACAACACTGGACTTCTGAGAGCCAAGATGGCAGAGTAAGCAGTGGGTCCCTCTCACCCTCCCTTGTTGACCTTGAAGGACCCATAAAATACTGTCTAGGAGGAATCCTGAAATAGTGGAGCCAGCAGAGAGATGGGGTACAGTAGTCTTTTGGCTCATGAAGCTGTGGCAATTGACAGGAGGGTTCCCTCTTGCTGTGACTAAAAAGGACCAGTACAGTATGGGAGGTGTCCCAGTAAGCTTGTGGCATGCCCCACCTCAGTGGACCAGTGGGAGATCGTGAACCCCAGGGTGGTAGAGCAGGCAAGTGCCAACACCAGCACCCCCATGTACCTTGGCACAGCCAGGGGAACTGGCAGACGCCAGCCTGGAGAACCACCACTTGCTCTGGCAGATGAGCGTCCACTAATAGCTGAGCCTACCCATGCTCTAGCATAGCCCCGGGTGAGGAGGCTACCTCTAGTGGCCAGACCACCCCCATCCTCATCACCTATCCCACGAGCTTCAGTGTAACCCCACGGAAATGCAGAAAGACCCCACCTGTCCTTGGCACATACCAGCCACCATCACCAGCTCCAATTTGGCACCAGATAAGCTACCAGGCCCGTACATCCTCCAGCTGCCAGCACATGAGGCCCCAGCACACAAAACCAGTAACCAGGCCCTTAACCCCAGCACAAGAACTGTGGGACAGGGCAATCCAGTGCCCCAGAGGCAGAGATCAATTTTGAAAGCCAGGAAAAAGGCAAACACCATGAGCAAAAAGTAACAAAGAAAAACAAAGAACATAGATTCTTATTATGGGGACAGGGAAGATCAAAACACAAATTCAGAAGAGGACAACATTGTCAATATACCCACATCCAAAACCTCAAAATGGAATATGAACAGGTCTCAAGGCCAAAAAGCCTTCTTGGAAGAGCTCAAGAAGGATTTTAAAAGTCAAATAAGAGAGATAGAAGAAAAAATTGAACAATTCCTTTAAAAGTACAATTGACAAAATGGAAAAAAGTATGCTGAAGAAAACTCCTTAAACAGTAGAATTGGCAAAATAGAAAGGGAAGTACAAAAGCTAACTGAAGAAAACGATCCATTAAAAATTAGAATTGGGCAAGTGGAAGCTAATGACTCTATGAGACATCAGGAATCAGTCAAACAAAATCAAAAGAATGAAAAAATAGAAGAAAACCTAATTGGAAAAACAACTGACCTGGAAAATAGACCCAGGACAGATAATTTAAGAATTATTGATCTACCTGAAAGCCATGATCAAAAAAAGAGTCTGGACAGCATTTTTCAAGAAATCATGAAGGAAAACTGCCCTGAGGTCCTAGAACCAGGGGGCAAAATAGTAATTGAAAGAATCAACCCATCACCTCCTGAAAGAGATCCCAAATTGAAAATGCCAAGGAATATTACAGCCAAATTCCAGAATTATCCAGTCAAGGAGAAAATCCTGCAAGCAGCCAGAAAGAAGCAATTCAAATATTGTGGAACCACTGTCAGTATTATGCAGGGCCTTGCAGCTTCTACATTAAAAGATTGGAGAGGGTGGAACATGATATTTTTGTAAGGCAAAGGAGCTTGGATTACAATAGAGGATCAACTAACTACCTTGCAAAACTGAGCATAATCTTTCAGGCAAGGATATGGACATTCAATGAAATAGGGGACTTCTAGATATTCTGGATGAAAAGACCAGAGCTCAATGGAAAATTTGATCTCCAAATACAAGACTCAAGAGAGGCATAAAAAGGTAAACAGGAAAGAAAAAAAATCTTATTCAATAAGGGAAAACTGTTAACATCCCTAAATGGGAAGATGATACTTGTAACTCTTGAGAATTGTATCTTTATTATGACATTCAGAAGGGGTATAAATTGACTTTGGTGTGATGATAAAAAAACCTAATTAAGTGGTGAAAAGGGAATGTAATGGGAGAAGAGGAAAGGGGGAGGCAGAAAGAGTAAATTACATCATATGAAGAGGCACAAAAACTTCTTACAATAGAGGGAAAGAAGGGAAGCAGATGAGCATTGCTTGAACCTTACTCTCATTGGATTTGTCTCAAGGAGGGAATAACATACTCAGGTATAAAAATCTAACTTGTCCTATAGGCAGTAGGAGGGGAAAGGGGAAAGAAAAGGGAAGGGATGGTTAGAAGGGAGGGAAGAAGTAGTAAGGGAAAAGGGAAAGAAAAAGGAGGGGGCTTATAGAAGGGAGGGAAGATTGAGAGAGGTGGTGGTCAAAAGCAAAAGTCTAGTGAGGAAAGAAAGGAAGAAAGGAGAAATAAAAGCATAAATGGTGGGGGGGGGAATAGGATGGAGAGAAAGACACAGATAGTAATCATAACTGTAAATGTGAATGGGGTTAACTCTCCCATAAAACAGAAACAGATAGCAGAATGGATTAAAAACCATAATCCTACAATATGTTGTTTACAAGAAATACATTTGAAGCAGAGGGATACACACAGAGTAAAGGTAAAAGGCTGGAGCAGAATATATTATGCTTCAGGTGCAGTAAAAAAAAGCAGGAGTAGCAATCCTGATCTCAGACAAAACAAAAGCAAAAATAGATCTAATTAAAAGAGATAGGGCATAAAAACCTCACAATCCAATGCAGAAAGGCAGAAATATTAAATGAATCTATTTCAGATAATGATGCAATAAAAATTACATATAATAAAGGGCCATGGAAAAATAGACTAAAAAATAATTGGGAACTAAATAATCTAATCCTAAAGAAAGAGTGGGTCAAACAACATATCATAGAAAACAATCAATAAATTCATACAAGAGAATGACAATAATGAGACAATGTACCAAAATTTATGGGACGCAGTGAAAGCAGTTCTTAGGGGAAGTTTTATATCTCTAAATGCTTACATGAATAAAATAGAGAAAGAGGAGATCAATGAATTGGGCATGCAACTAAAAAAGCTAGAAAAAGAACAAGTTAAAAATTCTCAATTAAATACCAAATTAGAAATACTGAAAACCAAAGGAGAGTTTAATAAAATTGAAATCAAGAAAACTATTGAACTAATAAATAAAACTAAGAACTAGTTTTATGGAACAAAATAGATAAACCTTTGGTTAATTTCATTTAGAAAAAGAAAGAAGAAAACCAAATTACCAGTATCAAAAATGAAAAGGGTGAATTCACTACCAATGAAGAGGAAATTAAAACAATAATGAGGAGCTATTTTGCCCAACTGTATGCCAATAAATCTGAAAATCTTAGTGAAATGGATGAATATTTACAAAAATATAAGTCACCCAGATTAACAGAAGAAGAAATAAAATACTTGAATAACCCCATTTCAAAAAAAGGAATTGAACAAGCCATCAATGAACCCCCTAGGAAAAAATCTCCAGGGCCAGATGAATTCTATCAAACACTTAAAGAACAATTAATTCCAATACTATATAGACTATTTAGGAAAATAGGCAAAGAAGGAGCCCTATCAATCTTTTTATGATACAAATATGGTACTGATACCTAAACTGGGAAGAGCCAAAACAGAGAAGGAAAATTATGGACCAATTTCCCTAATGAATATAGATTCAAAATTTTTAAATAAAACATCAGCAAAAAGATTACAGCAACTTATCATAAGAATAATTTACTATGACCAATTAGGATTTATACTAGGAATGCAGGGCTGGTTCAATATTAGGAAAATTATCTGCACAATTGGCCGTATCAGTAACAAAAGCAAATCATATGATTATCTCAATAGATATAGAAAAGACTTTTGACAAAATATAGCACTGTTTCCTATTAAAAACACTAGAAAGTATAGGAATAAATGGAATTTTCCTTAATATGATAAGCAATATCTACCTAAAACTATCAGCAAGTATTATATTTAATGAAGATAAGCTAGAAGCCTTCCCAATAATATCAAGGATGAAAAAAGGATGTCCATTATCACATCTATTATTCAATATTGTACTAGAAATGTTAGCTTTAGCAATGAGAAGAAAAAGAAATTAAAGAAATTAGAATAGGCAATGTTTGCAAATGATATGATGGTATACTTAGAGAATCAACTAAAAAACTCCTTGAAATAATTAACAATTTTGCAAAGTTGCAGGATATAAAAAAACCCCACACAGATCATCAGCATTTCAATATATTATCAACAAAGTCAAGCAGCAAGAGATAGAGAAATTCCATTTAAAATTGCTGTAGACAATGTAAAATATTTGGGAGTCTACCTGCCAAGACAAATCCCAGAACTATATGTAATTGTGTAACTACAAAACAGTTTTCACACAAATAAAATCAGATCTAAAAAATTGGAAAAATATCAATTGCTCATGGGTAGGCCAAGCTAATATAATAAAAATGACAATTCTACCTGAATTAGTTTATTTATTCAGTGTCATACCAATGAAACTACCAAAAATATTTTATAGTGCTAGAAAAAAAATAATAATAACAAAAATTCATCCAGAAGATCAAAAGGTCAAGAATATCAATGGAATTAATGGGAAAAAAATGCAAAAAGAAAATGGCTTAGCCATATCAGATCTAAACCTATATTATCAAATGGCAATCATCAAAACTATTTGGTACTAGTTAAGTAATAGAGTGGTGGATCAATGGAATCTATTAGTCACATAAGACACAGTAGTCAATACCTATAGTAATCTGCTGTTTGATAAACCCAAAGACTCCAGCTTCTGGGATAAAAACTCACTATTTGACAGAAACTGCTAGGAAAACTGGAACTTAGTATGGCAGAAACTAGGCATATACCAACATCTCACATCCTATACCAAATTAAGGTCAAAATGTGTACATGATTTAGACATAAATGGTGATACCATAAGAAAACTTAGAAGAGCAAGGAATAGTTTACATCTCAGATCTATGAAGAAGGGAAGAATTTATGACTAAACGAGAGATAGAGAACATTATGAAATGCAAATTGGATAATTTTGATTACAATAAATTAAAAAGTTTTTGTAGCAAAGCTATTTCAGCCAAGATCAGAAGGAAAGCAGAAAGCTGGGAAACAATTTTTACAGCCAATTTTTCTGATAAAGGCCTCATTTTTCAAATCTATAAGAATACAAGTCATTCTCCAATTAATAAATGGTCAAAGGTTATGAACAGTTTTTAGAGGAAAAAATTAGAGCTATCTATAGTCATATGAAAAAATGCTCTAAATCACTATTGATTAGAGAAAGGCAAATTAAAAGAGCTTTGAGGTACCATCTCACATCTATCAGATTGACTACTATGACAGAAAAGGAAAATGATAAATGTTGGAAAAGATTTGGGAAAATTGGAACACTAATGGATTGTTGGTAGAGTTGTGAACTTATCCAACTTCTGGAGAGCAGTTTGGAACTATGCCCAAAAGCAAACAAACTATGCATTCCCTTTGACCCAGCAATACCTAGCACTACTAGTTCTCTGTCCCAAAGAGATCATAAAAAAAGTAAAGAAAAAGGACCTACTTGTGCAAAAAATATTTATCACAGTTCTTTTCATGGTGGCAAAATACTAGAAATTGAGAGGATGTCCATCAATTGGGGAATGGCTGAACAAGTTGTTGTATATGAATGTAATGGAATACTATTGTGCAACAAGAAATGATGAGCAGGCAGACTTCAGAAAAACTTGGCAAGATTTATATGAACTGATGCAAAGTGAAATTAGCAGAATCAGGAAAACATTATACACAGTAACAGCAACATTGTGTGATGCTCAACTATGAATGATTTAACTCTTCTCAGCAACACAATGATCCAAGACAATTACAAAGGACTCATGTGGACAATGCTATCCACATCCACATAAAGAACTGATGGACTCTGAATGCAGATCAAAGCATATGTTGTTCACTCTTTTTTTTTTCATTTTTTTCCTTTTGATCTGTTTCTTCTTTCACAACTGACTAATATGGAAAATATTTTACATGATTGCATATATATAACCTACATCAAATTGCTTACCATTTTAAGAAGAGGGGAGGGAAAGGAGGGAGTAAAATTTGGAACTCAAAATCTTGTACAAATGAATGCTAAAAATTGTCTTTACATATAATTGGAAAAAAACAAAATACTATTAAAAACAAAAAAAGTCCTTAAAAAAACTCAGTTGCCCCCACCTAGCAAATGCAGGCCATTATCTTACTGATTCCCACAGAAACAGAGACAAAAACAAACAAACAAACAAACATAAAGCAATCAAAGTTGAGATAAAAACTACTTTACTGGCTTGGAAGAGCTTTCTACTCTGCTTTTTTACTTGCCTGTCTGCTTTCTGCTTTGCTCTCAGGAGTTGTTTTTTTGTTTTTTTGTTTTTTAACTCAGGGCCACACCCAATCTTACATTTAGAATCTTTTAAATACTTAATTCCTTTGATACACTTCTGCCTGAAAATCTTAAAAAGAGTGGACAGAGTGTAAATATTTATCTGAAATATTTATATATATATATATATAGATATATAGGATAATAGAAATATAGATAAATATCTGAAAACTGTTATTTTTACAACAGTTGGTAACCTCACAGCTTTCCTGTTCCATTGACCCTTTTTATAAACCCAGGGCTCTTAATGAAACTTTACCTGCAAGAATTTTCAGACCATACCTACTTATTAACTCTTTACAATTAATAACAGGGCTGAAATGGACAGGCTCTGATCTCAAAATGGAATTTCCTGAAATTTCTTAAGTGGCCATCATCCCTGTTGAATCTGGGCAGAGGCTTCCACATAATATCCCCATAAGCCTAGATGGAGGGGACTTTTCCAAAGACCTTTACCAAATCCTACTGCTGATGAGGGAGAAAATTAGAGAGCTGTAGTATCAAAAATAGATATAGATACAGAACATATAAATTTACCCAGATAAAATTTAATTACTGATAAAACGAGAAGTCAGATCACAGCCAGAGTACTAACAGAAAGCTTCCCCTTGAAGAGAAATTCTCTACATGGGCCCAAGATATGGGAGACATTTTTTTTTATTAAGAATTTGGAGTCTGGTCTCTTTGTTTGGTCACTGTACTGTGACACTTAAAAAGCCCAAGGGATAGTTTCTGAGTAACTAATCATTTTATTAATAAGCTAGCATTTTACTAATAAAAGTGTCAGTAATACTCTCAAATGCCCAAAACCCTTCAGGGCGGTGGGCTCACAGTTTATTTGTCCTTAGAAAAGTGGTTGTGCTTGAGCGTGGCAATCAACTCTAATTGGTTAAGAAGTAATGAGAGAGAATGAATATTAAAATGAGAGGTGGGTTTATTTATTTTGATTATGTCATTTACTTCTTAAATTGCCTAGCCTTGGGTAATTTAATCAAAGAATTTATTGTGTGAGTAGAACTCAATGGGCAGGAATTCACCTAGATAAAATGGTGTAGGTGGGGTAAACTTTTGGCAGAGGTCAGTAATGTCTTTCAAAGGCTGGGCTTAGAACAAGGAAATAGGACACGGAAAAAGCCTGAGTCTCCTCCATAATTGGTTATTAATAACCATTTCATTCACCTTAAATATCTCTGTCCTACTGGCTGCTTCTCTACTTCCTACAAGCTTGCCTATGTCTCCCTTCTCCTCAAAAAACCCTCACTTGATCCATCCATCTTGATCTCCAGCAACCTATTAGACACCTCAAACTTGATACACAACAGACATCTCAAATTCAGTATGTCCCAAACTGAACTAATTTTCTTTACCCTCAAACCTTCCTCTCTTCCTAATTTTTTTACTACTGTCAAAGGCACTACTCACCTCCCAGTTACCTAAACTGAAAACCTATGTATCATCCTTGATTCCTCACTCTCTTACTTCCATATCCAATCTGTTGCCAAATCCCATTGGTTTTGCCTTGATAATCTCCCTCTCATATGTCCCCATCTCTTCTCTGACACTTTCACCACTCCGGTACAGGCCCTGATCAACTAACATCTGGACTGTTGCAAAAGCCTGCTGATGGGTTTCGCTGTCTCAAGTTCTCTCTCCATTCCCCTTCTTCCTCTACTCAGTTGTCAAATTAACTGAAATTTGGCAGTTAGTTAGCACAGTTAGGACCTGGAATTAGGAAGACTCATCTTCCTGAGTTCAAATCTGGCCTCAGACACTAACTGTGAGACCCTGGACAAGTCACTTAACCCTGTTTGCCTCAGTTTCCTCATCTGTAAAATGAGTTGGAGAATGAAATGGCAAACTACTCCAGCATCTTTACCAAGAAAAACCCAAGTGGGGTCATGGAGAGTTGGACACAATTGAAAAATAACTGAACAACACCTGAAGTTTGCTTTGTGTGTACTAAGCTCACTTACCATACAAGCACTTGACTTAGGGAGAAGACATCCTGTGTTCCCTTACCATATCTGTGGGATAGTATCCTTCAATTAGCTACATAGTTGAAACTAGTTGCAACTTTAAAATAGCTGTTATGGGAGAGTCTCCCTCTCTTTCTTGCATGCTCTTTCCAGTGAGTGAAAATATCCAGAAAGTGTGAAGGTTCACCCACAGCAGAGGCACCATGAATTGAACTGGCAAGGGAAAAAAGCTCCTTTTCCTCTTCTCTTTTAGGCCCCATGGCTATGGGAAGAGGGTTGCTGTTTCTTTTTGTTCTGTTTCATCTGTCCTTTTAAGTTTCAGGTGCAACAGGTAGAATCCCCACTGGAACTGGAATCATTGAGTCATGATGATCTAAGCCCTGGTTACGCTTCTTAAAGTGTAGTTCCAGTCATGTCATTCCTACCCCCTTCAGTAAATTCCATTGGCTCCCTATCACCTCCAGAATAAATAAAACCTTCTTCTCGGCATTTACAGTCCTTCACAACCTGTCCCCTTCCTACAATTCCAGTATTCTTACATCTTACTCCCCTAACCCAGCCCCTGCATAGTCTGTGATCTAGTGACATTCCATATCTCAACTATTACCATGTTCACAGCTTCTCCCCCATGACTGGAATGCTTTCCTTCTTCATCTCCACCTCCTAGCTTCCCTGGCTTACTACAAGCCCCAATTAAAATTCCACCTTCTATAAGAAGCTTTTCCTGATCCCCCTAAATGCTATTGTATTCCCTCTGTTGGCTATCTCCAATTTATCATATATTCATCTTACTTGTGCATAATTTGCATGTTGTTTCCCCCGTTATATTATGAGCTCCTTGAAAAAAAGCAAGGATTGTCTTTTGCCTTTCTTTGTATCCCTAGTGCTTAACAAAATGCCTGGCACATGGTAGACACTTCATGAATGTTTATTGAATAGCTGAATGACAGCCCAGCCCTAGGGTCCCTAAATTTCTGTCTTGATATACAAGAGAAAATCCTGTAAATTAAGTAGGCTGACTGCCAAAGCCCAGGGGAGCCAAACCCTAGGAAGTCGAAATCAGGGCAGGAACTCAGTGAACCCAGGATAATACCAAGTAACATAGACCTCCCTACCCAACAGTGAAACAGTTGTCCCAGCACAAAACAATTCAGGAACTGAAGCTGGAGAGATGATTTAATCAAAGAAAGCACCAACCAATGTAAAAAAAAAATCATTGCAAATCTAACTCCATAACAACTGTAATGAGAGACTCAAAGAAAAAAAGCAGCTTTTCCACAAGGACTTCACAAATATCTAGAAGAAATTAAGCAAGAGATAAAAAAAAAAAAAAGAAGCAAAAGCTATTGAAGAAAGAATTGGCATGGGAATAAATAACTTAGAAGAGAAAAGAGGTAAGCCTCACTCGGGAAACGGGATCTCTGAGAAGTACAATAGACTGAACAGAAATCAGCAATTACACTTGGCAGCAAAAAAAACATAGCCAAAACAATAGTTTTTTTTTAAATAGAAGAAAATGTAAGCTATCTGATATCAAAAGTGACTGACATGGAAAACAAGTTAAGGAAAGCTTATTAATAATCACTGGACTTGGGGCAGCTAGTCATGTGTGACTCTTCATGATCCATTTTGGGGTTTTCTTGGCAGAGATACTATAGTGATTCGCCATTTCCTTCTCCAGCTCATTTTACAAATGAGTAAACTGAGGCAAACAGGGTTAGGTGACTTGCCCAGGGTCACACAGCTAGTAAGTTTCTGAAGCTAGATTTGCATTCAAGAGGGTGAATTTTCCTGACTCCAGGCCTGGCACTCTGTACACTATGGTGCCACTTAGCTGCCCTGTTCCATTTAATACCCATCCGATTAATTAAGATAATAAAAAGGAAAGTCATAATTATTGGATAGAATTGAGGAAGATAGGCACACCAGTACATTATTGGCAGAGTTATGAAGTGAAATTTCCTTGAAATCAATTTGGCAATATACCCCTAAAAGTCTCTAAATTATATGTATATTCTCTGACCTAGCAGATATCACTATTAACCTTATTCTCCCAAATAGATCAAAGAAAGAGGAAAAGGAGCCTTATGTACAAAAACAGTTAAAACAGCACTTTTTATTGTGTCAAAAAAATTGAGAACAAAGTAAGTGACCATGAATCAGGGAATGGTTGAACAAATTACGGTATATGAATTGCACATAAGAAGAAAAAAAGAAATAGATTCAGAAAAACTTGGGAGGACTTGTATGAACTGATGCAAAGGAAAGTGAGCAAAATCAGGCTAGTAATTTACACAATGACTACAACATTGTAAATTAAAACAACTCTGAAAACTTAAAAAACAATGATCAACACAATGATGTCAGAACTCCAGAAGACTGGTGATGAATCATTCTTCTTACCTCATGGCAGATAGGTGACGGATAACAAGAGTGGAATAAGACATGGCTAACGTGTGGTGTTTTTTTTTTGTTTTTGTGTTTTTTTGCTTGACTAGATTCATTTGTAACCCAAGTCCCAAAGTCCATCCATCTGGGAAGCTATCATCATTGCTCAAAATCGATGCCTTCCTGAGGGGCAAGGTGAAGTTGGTGAGAGCAGCAGAGAGGAAACCTCTCTTCACGTCTATGTAGAGTTGTTCCAGGCTTTGCAATCACTTCAGGTTTTTCTGGCTGCCAGCTTTAAGAAAGACGATGAAAAATACCAATCATCCCTCAGATTGCAGAAGAAAAAGACTCTGAGAAGAAGTAGATATGAGAGGAACTAGCAGTCTCCATCATGTCCCTATCCCTAGTTTGCTACACTAAAGACTTCTGGGAACTTCCCCTTGGGTGAGATCTAGGACTATCTCTCTTGATTAAGCTGAGTTTCCCTGATCCCAGTGGGAGAGCTCCTTTACTGTGTATTGCCTGGTATATATTTTCCCATGCATACTTTTTCTGATTTCTGGGTTTTTTTGTTATTCAACTTGGATACATGGTTTATTGTGGAACTGGGAAGGGAGTCAAGCCTTGGATATAAAACTTCAAATCCTGTTCTCTTCAATTAATGAAGCATTGATCAGAAGTCAGATTGAACCTGAAAATCACATCTAGACAAGTAATATTTAAGGGAGCAAAGAAATATAGTTCTAGGCCAGTATACCCTCTCTTTGAGGAGAACAAAATGGTCAGCCTCCGGCCCAAACTTCCTACTTCCCAACCTGGAATTAAAATTTTTCTTGGACAAGGGTAGGGGGAGAAGAGGTTAGAGATGTCTTTTCTGTCTCTCTCTGAGCCACACAATGACAATCCCATCATACATGTGGAAGCATAGCCCTCATTACATTTTTTTAACAGGAAAAGTTTTATTTGGGAAGGAGGAGAGTTGATGGAGGAGAGTAGGGTAGTGAATGATATTATGAAAGAGTGTCATTAAAAATGTAAGGAAGAAAGTAGAAGGAAGGTCAGAACTGGACATAGACTAAGGCTTGACATGTTAAAATCAAAATATACCTTTAAGAAACAAGCTGTATATGGTGGAGATTCACAGTTTCATATACCTTTAACTCTTTTTTTGTTCATGTTTTATTGATGTTTGTTAACCTCATAATAATAAAAAGGAGATACACACACACACACACACACACTTAAACGTGCTAGTGTGACACTAGATGGCAGTAGCTCATCTCAAAACATCTTAAAACTTTTTTTGTATGGTTTCAAAAATCTGAAAATGTGCATTCTCTTCTGGATGTTGAACTAAAATTATAGGAGAGTGGGAAGGCCCTCCAGAAATAGTCCAGCCTATCCACATGCCTCCAATAGGAAGGCACCTAAAACAGCTCAGGCAGTAAGGTTTTTTAACCCTTTCCAAAAAAAGCGTTAGGGAAAGTGATCCTACAGTTTCTAATTGCCATACAGGAAGCCAGAAAAACTGGAATCTGATGGCACCTATGCCACTAAGTGGCTATGTCACCTCTTTTGGGTCACTTTATCTTTTTGGGACTCAAAAGTTCTCATCAGTCAAATAACAGTTATTTCTGAGGTCCTTTTTATGTCATTTAATAGTCCTCCTTGTTATGAGGTGCTTCTTAGGGTCTAAATTAATCCTTTTTATGGTGTGATGAAGTAAGGAAGAGCTGAGAGCTTGGAAATAAAAGATCTGAGTTTGAGTTCTAGCTCTGGGATTTCTATGCTGTGTCATTAAAAAAAATCCCTTAGCCATGGCAAGCCTCATTTTTTTTTTTGTCTGTAGGATGTGAATAATGATACTTGCACTATCTGCTTCACAAGATTATTGTGAGGGCATGCTTTGTGAATAATATAGTATTATGTATTAATTATCATTATTACTGTAGCTTAAATCTCTTTCTCTTTTTGAAAAAGAGCCTCGTACAAATCAATTAACAAACAACAGTTAGGACATTTTACCTCAAACTTCACTTCTTAAGGAAAAAAAATCCTAGTTCTTTTAACTTTGCCTTGTTTATTTTCCAACCCTTTAACTAACTACACTGCTCTCTTCTGGACTCTCTCCATAACCATCTTCAGTAGGGGATCCCCAAAGTCTTGCCATCCTCACTGGCACAGAACACCAATGATATATCGAGCCACTTACAGCTATAAAGTAACACCTCAGAACATGATAGGAATGCTCTTTAGAGAAGCATGTATCATAGCAGATGTGCAGTGATTTTTAGATTATGCATTTCTGCAATAAGTCTCTCCAAGGAGAACTAGTAGTCAGAAAACTTGGGTTCCAACTTCATAATAAAACCAGATCAGGTATTTATTTCTAAGCTACAGCATTCTGAAAGTAACTCCAAGTATATTCCTTACATCAAGTTATATGACAAAAATTTTAAAAATAACTCTCTAAAAAGATCAAGAATGATAACAAGAATTGCTAGATAAGTATAAAACTGATGGAGAATGTATCAATGTTATAAAACACATAATACAAGTTTCCATTGAAAATATAACAGCGCTTACTACTTTGTACTTGTTCATCACAAATTCAATAATATACATGAAAAAAATGTATTAAAACTAGCCACACTTAGGATCTTTTGTATAGTGTACTTCATTTAACAATGCATTGACAAAATCTCTCTCCCCTGCCCCATTTATGGAGAACTCTCACAGGGCAAGCATTCACATGGTGGTCAGAAAAAGTGATGCAAAGACACTCTCACGGTCTCTCTTAAGAACTTTTGGAATTGATTGTGTGACATGGGAGACATTGGCACAGGACCATTCAGCGAGGCATGCCTTCATCAGAGAAGGTGCTGTGTTTTATGAGCAAAGCAGAATTGAAACAGCTCAAAGGAAATAGAGGATGCGCAAATTTAGAGAATTCACCCCAAATGTTCACACAGACTATTTGTGCCCAACCTGTGGTAGAACAATCTGAGTTAGTACTGGTCTGATAAGTAACAATCGGACACACTGAAACTTGACTTTAGCACAGTGATGTCATTTTGGTCCTCTTCGAGAACAAAGGACAACAACCAACCAACAAATTTTCACTGCATTTAGAACTCATGTTGTTCTCTAAAATAGTATTTTGATGTACACAAAAACTGCTTTTTGTCTAGAACTCTCTCCACCACATGGTGTGACTTTTTGAAGAGGTAGACAGTGGAATAACAATGGACTTCCCAAAGTCCATTGGTTGGGACTCTCTCCTCATTGGTGGACATCAGTTCTCTGTGTCTTTCTAAGGGATTGAGTGGATTCCACAACAGTGGGAGAGAAGAAAAGGTTAGTGTCTTCAAGCTCTTGAATCTCTTTGTACTTTGCAGCCTTCTTCAGGCTCTGTAGTTACTTCTGGACTTCAGCTTTGAGAGAGAATATGGACAATGCCAACCCCACTTCAGGGAGTATATGACTCTGAGAAGACACCAACATGACAAAAGCTGACGGTCTCCATCATGCCCCTACCCTCAGCGTGCTACACTAGAGATCTCGGGGGATTTCCCTTTGGGTGAAATCTGGTACTCTTTCTCTTAGTTGAGGTCAGTTACCTTGCTCCCAATAGAGGAACTTCTTCACTTATATTATCTGGTAGATATCCTCCTGTGTGTACTTTGTCTGATTTCTGTTTTGTTCTCAACTTGGATAAACGGATTTCTTTGCTACTTGTTTTGTATGTTCATTGTGGAACTGGCATTTGGTGGGAAAGGAGTCAAGCCTTAGATATAGAGCTTGGGGTCTTCCTTCCTTCCAATAAAAACCAGAGATCAAAAGTTAAATTGAATCTGATGACATCCCCTAGCCTAATAAAATTTCAGGGACCAGATAGGTATATTCTAGTCTGGTATTACCTCTCTCTCTGAGGAGAGCAGAGTGGCCAAGCTTGACTCCAATCTCCTTCTTCTCCTCCTGGAAGGAATTAAAATATCCCTTGGAGAAAAGTCAGGGGAGAAGAGGCTAGAGATGTCTGTTCTGCCTCCCTTCAAGCCACCTAACAGCAACCCCATGCTACACATTGGGGGGCAGCCCTGGTGCAAATTAACGAATGAGTATAGAGCCCAGAGTAAATGTTTAATTGTATACAGGAAACAGTTGTGGGTATATATTCAGGGGTTGGGGAAGGGTGGGTCAATGAATGAGAGGTCTCTCTGAAAAGTTATCACTTTCTCAGTTTCAGTTTTGAGAATTCTATAATAATACCAATTAACCTAGGTAACTTATAGAACATTTTACATATGTGGGAATGGGTGTTGAGCATTGGCTAATGGGCCCAGTCATTATGAACATGTGTGGTGTGCTTTGCTGATGCAATCCCCATGTGAATTCTGCTTTTGCAGACATTCTGTGACTGGTTCTGGTCTTCTGAGGAGAATTTTTTTTATTGGTTACATAGCTGGAATTGAGCTACATTCAAAAGTCTCTAGAAAATCTAGAAAATCAGGGCCTCAATTTTCCTCTTTCTTTCTATCTTCTTTTTGGTTGAGGGCTACAAGGACGAAGGGAAAAGCTTTGGAATTTCCCCATCGAAGGCCAACCTGTTGCTCATCATTATAAAGCTCTAATTTTACCCCTTTGGATTTATTCTTCCTATTTTAGGTGGAGGAGATTGGAGATGCATTCCAGGGATAGAAGACAGACACAGAGAATGCCTGCAGCCAAAGGACAGAGTGTCTTCTTCATGGAACAGCCAGGAGGCAAGTGTCATTATATTAAACAGTAATTAAGAGTAGGGTGTAAGAATATGCAAATTGGAAAGATAGGGTAAAGCTTGGTTATGAAGGGTTTGAACACTAAATAGAGTATTTTGTATTTGATCCTGGAGGTAATAGGGAGCCTGGAGTTTATTGAGCAGGGAGGGTTACATGGTCTGACTGATGCTTTAGGAAACTCACTTTGGCAGCTAAATGGAAGATGGATTAGAGTGGGGAGAGACTTGAGGCCGGCTGACCTACCAGATGCAATAGTACAGGTATGAAGTGACGAGGGCCTAACCCAGAGTAGTGGCAGTGTCAGAGGAGAGAAGAGGATGTATTCAAGCGATGTTACAAAGGTAAAATTGGGGGCAGCTAGGTGGCGCAGTGGATAGGGCACCAGCCCTGGAGTCAGGAGGACCTGAGTTCAAATCTGGCCTCAGCCATTTAACATTTACTGGCTGTGTGACCTTGGGCAAGTCACTTAACCCCATTGCCTAGCCAAAAAAAAAATTGAAATTTGAAATTCAAAAAATTGAATTTCTTCTCTTAAACCCATAGTTTAAGAAGTACTGGGGGTATCTCTTGCCACCATGTCTTTGTATAGGCTCATCCCCATGCCTGGAATATTCTCCTTTCTGACCTCTACCTCTTAGAACCCATAGTGACCATCCAGGCTCAAGGGCTGCCCACCCTTCCTGATTCTTCCACATACATATATATATATATATATATATATTATTAACTTATCTGTGAATCCCCCATTCCCCCTTCACCCCCTTCCTACCTATACCCCCAGTTGAATGTAGGCTTATTAAAAACAGAGACTGCCTCATTTTTTTCTTTCTTTCCCCAGCATCTAGTGCCTGGCCCATAACATAAAAAATGCTTAATAAATGTTTGTTGTTTGGTTCATCACATTGCATTGTGTTGGTACAACATATCCACATATTAGTGAATGAAAAGTAGTATAAACTAATTTCAAGAACGATAATTGACTACGGTTATCACGAAAAGTCTCAGGCAGGAGGTGGCATAAGATCTGTGCTTTTAAGGAAGTTAATAATTATCCTAAGAGGAGGTAAAAAGAGGAGAAGGGAGTGTATTAAAAACATGAGAGACCATCCATGCAAATGCATGGAGTGTCCTGTAGGGAGAATATGGAAAGGGGACTATATGAAATGGAACTGGGAAATTAAGTAAGAGCATTTTATATCCTAGCTGAGGATTTTGTATTTTATCTTAGAGGTAATGGGAATATTTTTAACTAGAGGAATGGCATGCTCAAAATGGAGGATAGGCTGAAGAGGACAGAAACTGAAAGCAGGGGATCACTCAGAGGTGATGAGGATCTGAACTAGGGTAGAGGTTGTAGTAATTTGCTTTTAGATGTATGTGGACTTGGTATTGTGGGATTTTTTTGTTTGTTTTTTGGGGTTTTTTTTGATAGGATACTGCTTTAGTTCCCGTCTGTTTATAGATTCTCTGGTTTAGGTCTTCTCTGAGGTCTAGCAATTAATTTTTGTCTCAGTTCCATGAATGCTGGAAAAAGTCACTCTTTTATGTTTTTCCCATGAACCTCTCTTCAAATATTCCTCCCCTAATCTTAGCAAATCTTTCCTTGCAAAACTGGGGGAAGGGGCAGGGAAACAGTTCAGTAAAACCAATAGACACACCAATCCTGTCTGAAAACATATATAACATTTCACATCCATAATCATTCACCTCTCCAAAGAAAAAAGGGAGGTGGATTTTCTCATCTCTTCTACTGGTTACTATTAGTGCCAGTTCAATTTTGACTTCCATAATGCTTTCTAAAATGTCCAGTTTATTGTTTCTATGTTCCTTTTCATTGTATATATAAAGATGTATCTGTTATTTAGGATTTTAAAAATAGCACATGCTATCCTATTGAACAAATTGATATTGATTACTAGAAATATATATATTACACATTACACATATATATTACACACACATATATTTGTTACACACATACTTATCAGTAATTACATTGATAAATCGATGTCATTTTATCCCCAATATTAGGAATCTCCTGAAGTTTTTCTTTTCTAGAATCTAGGTGAACATTTATATGCACTAAGGTCAAAGGAAAGATATAGCTCCTTAAGGAAATGGTCTTTTTTCTGTTCATCAAGGAACGTACCTCAAAATGATTCCCCTTCACAGTGGTCAAGAAAACAGAATATCCTAAGGAGTTCTCTATAGATTTTGCCTAATACCCCTAAACTGCTGAAAAAAATCTCTCTCTGTTTCCAAAAAGTATAGCACTCACCTCAGGTCAAATGTGGTTTGTTTGTTTGTTTGCTTGTTTGGTAGCAACATGGTTTCTCAGATTATAAATAGAAGAATTCTATATTTTGAGAATTTTCTAATCCTAAACTTACCATCATATTGAGTCAATCACTCTAGAATCCCTGAGACCTGGAAAACTGAAATCTCCTACATGCATCTGAGATGGGATCATTGATGTAAAAAAAGGAAAAGTTGGTAAATCATTTTTGATGTTGATATTCCAACTGGTTTGCAGCCATCCAATGTCTGGGAGTAATACCCTACCCGAGGTGTTGCAAACCCATTGAACCATCTGAGAACCACCACTGGCCTCAATCTGATCAGGGGCTGCAGGTTTCTGGGCTACCCAGATGGCTGGTGGAAAACCATATTTCAAGTTCCCTCTGCTATGTCCTTCCTCCCTGCCCTCCCCTCCCAAATAGCTGGTCTGAAATCAGATACCTCTACACTGGCCAAATAAGTGGTGGAGGCACAAATAAAGACCAGAGGAACCCATCCTTTTTCTAACTCTCTTGAGGCTTCTGTTGGATACAAAGACCATCCCTCAACAAACTTCATTAAACCACATAAATTCAGAGTCATGTTACTTTTTTCCCTGGACGTGAAGGTTAGTTTATAACAAAATCACTCCTTTAGAAGGCAATTATTGCTAAATGTAGGAAGTAAGATGAACAGGAAAGTCTGACCACTTCCTCATTTCAATTATTTCCTACACCCTCCCCTCACAAGATTTATCTAACTCTGGGACTAAGGTTAGCCATTATCATTGTACATAGTTCAGTTTACTTTTGTTATTCTTTCTATTTATGCTGTTATAGTCATTGTGTACTTTTTTGTGTGTTTTGGGTACTTTACACTGTATCTTTGGTTACTTTCCAGGGTTCTCTGAATTCCTCAGATCCATCAGTTATTTTAGCCCAATAATTTCCATTATGTTCACAATTAGCCCTTCTCTAATTGATGGTTACCTACTTTGTTTTAGTTCTTTGCTACCATAAAAAAGTTGCAATGAATAGTTTAGCATTAATAGAATCTTTTTTATTCCCCCATCTTTCAACTTCTTGGGATATGTGTGGAAAGGTGTGGATATTTTAGTCACCTTTTTCTTTTACATAATTCCAAAATGGTTAGTTTATCCAATTTACAACTCTACCAATAGTATTACAACATGCCTGTCCTCCTGTAGCCCCTCCTACAGTATTTCCATCTTTTGTAATCTTTGCCAGTTTGCTGAATTATTTTAATGTTCACTTTTCTTATTAGGAATTTGTAATATTCTGTAATGTTTATTCGTATCTTTTTAAAACATTTATCTGTTGGGGAATTGCTCTTTCTCTTTTATGTGTATAACTTGATATTAGATATTTATCAAGTATATTTGAAGAAAAGAGTTTTTCCCTCAGCTAACCATTTTCCTTGTTATCCTAATTGAATTGATTTCTTGTAATAATAATTGTCTATTTTATCTTTTGTGGCCTCATTAATTTTTTATTTGGTTAAATTTTTTTTCATTGCCATAGTTGTGAAAGGCACCTTTATCCATTTTTAAAAATATGGTGACTTTTTATATTTAGCTTGCTTATCCATTTGCAATGTACTGCAATACATAGAGTAAGATACTTGTCTAAATCATTTTGTTATTATTATTGATTTTTTGTTGTTGTTTGTTTGTTTGTTTGTTTTTTTGCCAGTTTTCCAGTTTTCCCAGCAAGTTTTTGTCAAATACAAATTCCTTCTTTGGGGATGCAGTTTGTGTTCTTGGGTTTGTTTGTTTGTTTGTTTTTCGAATACTGGACTATTGAATTCAATTGTTTCTAATTCTTGTTTTTCTAATATGTTTCACTGATGTACTTTTATTTTTTTTTAAAGCAGTAATACTAGTTGTGATGATTACTACTTTATAATATGAATTGAAATCTGGAAAAGCTATTCATCTCTTATTCCTACTTTTAAAAAATTATTTCCTTTGAGATTCTAGAATCCCCCTCCCTGCATATGAACTTTTAAATTACTTTTTTTCTAGCTCTATAAAATAACTTCTTGGTGGCTTGATTGTTGCAGCGTTACATCTTTAACTAATGTAGTAGTACATAATTTTAATTATGTTGGCATTGGCCAATAATGAGCAATGAATATCTTTCTGTTTATTTGTCTTTATTCATTTTTGCAAGGAGTGTTTTGTAATTATAAATAAATATTTATAAATCTTGAGTTTGCTTTGGTTAATTGACTACCAGATATTTTAAGCATTTTAAAAGTTATTTTGAATGTAATTTCTCTTTTTAATTTTTCATTCTAGATTTTGTCCTCACAATACAGATATTTTGATGATTTTCATGGATTTATTTTGTATCCTGCTATTTTATTGAAGCTATTATGTCTCTTTCAGGGTTTGTTGTTGTTAACTCTCTAGAGTTTAAGTAAATTCTCCTGTGTTCTACAATTGAAATTATTTCATTTCCTCTTTACTGGTATTTATGTCTTTAATTTATTTTTCTGGTCCTATTGTTACCATCAGTATTTCTAGACCTACATTAAATAATAGCAGAAGTACTAATTGAGAATCTTCTAATAGCAAATTTGTGATAGTGTCAGTACTAGAACCCAAATCTCCTGACTCCTAATCCTGTGTTTCTTTTCAAGCTACTGTCAAGAATCAGAAGGGCCCTAAAATAGGTCCTTTCTACTTCTAACAATCTATAATTACCTGAGACTGTGGTCTTTCCCGATCATGTCTCAAATCTGGCCTTCACCACATGAATGCTAGGTCTATCTATACTTGGACAAGACAGAACACAGATAAGAAAAAATCAGAAATTTTATGTGACTATTTTTAATCCAAAGTTAACTGTCATAGAAACTGTTTCAAACTGTTAAAATAACTCATTTTGTATAGTACTTTAAGGTTTATAAACACTTTCAACACAAAAACCCCATGAAGTAAGTGGTGTAGGTGTGGGGTCCTGACTGGGGAAAAGTCATAAAATATAGTAATAAGTGAAGAGCCATAAAAACTTAAACTCTGTGAAAGGTAGAAGCCTGAACACAGTAACCTGTTAGAAATCATAACTTAAATACTGAATCATAATTTAGAGACTGGGTTAAAACTTAGATGCTATCATCCATGAAAGCCATAACAAGAATATCATGACCTGTATGTGATGGGTATGTTATCAATACACAAACTTAAGTTTGCGTATAACATTGGTTTAATTTCCAAGGCCATTACTAAGCAGAAAACCAAAAATATCTGCCAGTCAGTAGTGATGCACTCCCTAGCTCCTCCTCCTTTTGTCTGTTTTCTTTAATTACCACAGGGATTTTGGAGGTTCTAGTGCGGAGATCCACTGAACTACATAGCAGCTGCCCCAGATTGCCCCTGTTTTGTAAGTAATGATTGATTAAACTACTACCTATAATCAATCTGGAGCTCTTTGGCCTCTTCCTTTGGTATCAAAAGAACACCCCATGGTTATGGGGGAGGTACAGGGTTCCCCAGTCAGGAGAATTCCAAACCTTACGTTAAGTTTTATTATTCTCATTTTTATGGCTCAGAGACTAATCCAGGATCATATTGGAATGGATCCCAGTGGCCATTTAGCCCAATTCACACATGAAAGGAATTCTCACTATGATATACCTAAGTGATCCTCTAAACTCTGCTTGAAGACTTCCAAGGAAGGGGAATCGACTACATCTACCACTTCCTATGGCATCCTATTTTGCTCTTGGAAAGTTAGAACTGTTAGGAAATTTTTCTTTACAGTAAGTCTCAATTTATCTCTTTGCCACCTCTACTCATTGCCCCTGTTTCTGAACTCTTGAGCCAAACAAAACAAATCAAATTTCTTCTCTGTGTGACAGCTCTTCAAATATATGAACACAACTGTCATGTTTCTCCTGAGTTTTAACTTCTCCAGGCTGAACATGTCCAGTTCTTTCATAAAGCCCTTCAGCATCCTGACTTCTTCCTGTGGACCAACGTCCTTAAATCAAGGTGCTCAGAACAATATTTCAGATGAGGTCTGGTGTGGGCAAAGTACGTACATCCTTATTCCTGTGAACTATTCTTCTAATTCAGTCCAAGATTGTGCTAAGTTTTTGTTTTTGTTTCGTTGTTGTTAATGTTGTTGTTTTTGGCTTGTTGCATCACACTGATGACATATTGCACTTGCAGTTCATTGAAACCCTCAGATCTATCTCAGAACAAGTGCTGTCTGATTGTACTTAGGGAAGTATCTCAAATTGTACTTAGGGAAGTTGATTTTTTGTACTCATATGTAAGACTTCACATCTCTCCCTATTTTGTCTTATTAGATTTAGTTCAATATTTTATTTGCACCTTTTTGGATCTTGACTCAATCATCCAACATACATAAACTCTTCCTCCCAGTTTTGGGCCACTTGCGAATTTGATGAGCATGCTATTTATGCCTTTATCCAAGTTATTAATGAAAATGTTAAACAATACCAAGTCAAGCACAGATAGTTGGGGTCCTCTACTGGAGATCTCCTGCCACAATGACATTGAAGAACTAACTTCATTTTCTTGAATCTGGCTATCCAACCAGTTCTGATAACACATGTAATTGTATTATTATCTAATTTATATCTCTCCATTTTCTTCATAAGAATAATATAACATACTTTAATGAAAAGCTTTGCTAAAATCTAAGTAAACTATATTCATGACATTCTCCAAAATAGTTCTGTCAAAAAATTAAATGGTTGGTCTAGTATGACATCTACTCCATGAATCCATGCTGCCTCTTTGTCACTACTATTTTTTTCTCTATCCATTTATGTTGGTAAGCACCAAAACCAGAATTCTAACCTAGGTCTCTCATAAATGCTTCCAATTATCAATCTTAAATCCCAATAGCTATATCCACTCCATTTTGTCTTGTTATAGAAGCTAGGTTGGGGTATAGTTGCAAGAGTGGCAGGAATATAGGAATGTAGACTATAGAAATTAGGGGAATTCTAACAATAAAATTGGTGTGTCCAAGTGTGTTCCAGTGTGTGACACCTGTGATAGTTGTGGCAGAATAAATAGTTCAAATTGTACTGTTGCTCATAAGCATACACAAAAGAAGCATGCTACTGTATTATCTAGCATGGGGGTGCAATAACTAAATTGCCCCACTTGGTGGTGCTCTACTCAAGCTGCCCACTCAATGGCTTGAGCTCTTCGGAGCTAAAAACTCCTCAGGTTTTTTTTTTCCTAGCACATTAGTAGGATAGCCTTCCTAAAAGACCAAAATATCCCACTGGCCTCTAGAGGAAACTCAGCTTGGAGAGTTCCCAGACCATTTGTCTACCCACAATAGTCAAAGAATTATGACTTCAACTAACAGTGCTGGTCATGGAACTTAATCTGGATATAAAATGAAATATTATTCAAAATATAAAAATATGAAAAATTAGCATCTGTGCCTAGTTCTAGAGTACCTTCTACCCCCACCTCATATCTGTATTTTTCTCTCTCTGATTATGAATTTTTCCATATTCATAGAATTTAAATACTGCATGTACTGCTGGATCTTTTTTTTCTCTTTGTAAAGGTTTTATTATTCAATAGAATTCAACAAAATACTTTATTGACATTTGAGCGTTACTTCTTTCTTCCTTTTTGTTTTTTAAAAAAATATTTATTTGTGGCTCAGATTCCGTAAGAACCTAGCCAATAGCCCACAAATGTTCAGATTCCTTAAGAGTCTGGCCAATATTACGGATTTTTAATAAACCTTGTCTTTGGCTGAAAGAAGGTTTGGGTTGAATTCATTTGGGCAGGACCCATGCATTGTGATTTTGGGGTCCCAGCACCCCTAACCTCTAGACCTCAGCATACGGTTCCCTGACCAGGAAGAAGTGCCTGATCCCAAGCTCTTCTCCAGCCAAGACTGGAAGGTACGTAAGCCTCCTCTCTCCCTCTAATCCTTGTCTTGCCCTGCAGTTGGTGGATTTCCAAATAACTAGGAAGGCTTGGCTTGGAAGTGCTTTTCAGGCCTGACCTCTCAGGTCCCATTATGTCAGACAGCTACAAGGTTATCTTGAACTCAGCCTGACACTCTTAGGCTCTCAGTCCACTGGTTCTGTTCAAGATCATGGACCTGGGCATACCTTCAGACTCCCTATCTGGAAGCATAGGCCCAATCCTCTCAATTCTCTCAGTGCTAGGGAATTGGGAAAACTGCAGGTACTTTTTTGGGCTTTTGAGTTTTTTTATTTGTTTCCCAAGGCTTATTCCCAAATCTTCCTTTAAGGAGGGAGGGACTTCCAACCCCCACAGTCTGCAAAGGGTCAATCCTCTTCAATTCCCAAAGATTTGCCTTTGGCTGTCTTTTACAAAATTGGGAAAAATTTATTTTCTCTAAAGAACTTAAAAAGAAAAGGCTGGTGTTCTTTTACAACATAGTTTGGCCTGAGTATCACCTGGAAAATTATGAAGCATGGCCCATTTTTGGGACATTACAGCAAAGTATTCTCTCAGAGTTAGAACGATATTGTCACAGAGAAGGAAAATGGGTGAAGATTCCCTACGAACTTTCTCGTGACCTCATTCTCAGAAAAGGTTGTAGAATGCTCGCAGCTGGAGCCATCCCACAAATGGGGAATGGGGATCAACTAGACTTTTTGGATGACCCTCTTCTTATGGCCCCCAGGGCTATGGTACCTCCCTCTTCCCAGCTTCCATTTACACCACCTCCCCAGTTCCTATCTCCACCTCATTCTCCCCTGCCCCACCTCCTTGCTCACCCCCTCTTTCCCTTGGTTTTCCTTCCCTTTTTCTCTAGCCACCCCCTTTGTATACTGCCTTGTTTACCTTCCATGTATCCTACTCTGCATTTCCTCCCCAGGCCCTTGCTCAGGAGGCAACCCCTACTCAGGCTTTGGACAAGGGCCCCACTGGCACAGGCACCACCTTCTCAGGCCCTGAGGCAAGGACCACCCAGGCCCTGGCCTCAGCCCCAGTCTTGGTGGGGTCTCCTCTCCTAACCCTTCCCCCTCTAGCTGATTTTTCCCCTTGCCAGCCGGATCCCCCATCTTTACGGTCCAGTCCAGTTCAGCCAGCATTCCCTAGTCTCTCACTCATAAGAAGTGGGACTTCCTATCTCCCTTCCTTCCCAGCCCCAGTTCCCATAGCGCCTTCAGGGCTTTTTCCACTAAGGGAAGTTCCTGTCTCATCTAATAGGACAATTAGGGTTCATTTTCCGTTCTCCATTTCAGACCTCATTCAGGTTAAAGAGAAACTAGGGAGATACTCAGAAGAACCCACTAAGTTTACTGAGGGCTTTAGGGACATGTCCCTACAATTTGAGCTTTCTTGGGATGATTTGCATATCCTCTTCCCCACCTGTTGTACCACTGAGGAGAAGAGGAGAATCTGGGAACAAGTCCAAAAATTTGGGGACCGTTTGGCTAACAATGACCCCACAAAATACCTCCCAGGAATACCTGCTGTTCCCACTACTGACTCAGAATGGGATTATCAGAAGAGTGAGGATAGGGGAAAGAGAGACTATATGGTAATTCACCTGTTAGAAGGCCTAAGAACTACATTTCAAAAGCAAGTAAATTTTCAAAAAATTAAGGAAATTACTCAGGGAGAAAAGGAAAACCCTGTCCTTTTCCAAGACAGGCTAGTAGAAGCTATTAAAAAGTATATGAATTTAGATCCCAACTCTATAGAAGGGGCAACAATCCTTAGCATGTATTTCATTAATCAGTCTGCCCCAGATATTAGGAGTAAACTGCAGAAATTGGCAATGGGACCACAAACACCTCAGGTCCAATTACTGGAGAAGGCCTTTGGAGTTTTTAACAACAGACTTAGCAGCGGAGGAAAGAAAAAGAAGAGAAAGGACTAGAGATAGAGAACATGCTCAATTCTTGGCTGCTGCCATGGCCAGGAAAAGACCCAAGGGTGCTCCTGGCAACTCTGGTAGTAAGGAAAGCTGCTTTTGATGCCACCAGGCGGGTCACTGGTCCAAGGAACACCCCTTCAGGGTTCCCTAGCAGAGGGAGCCCCTGGGACTGATGCCTCTAGGACCTTGCCCAAGGTGTGAACAGGAGGGATATTGGAGGAAGGATTGTCCCTGAGGTTGGAAAAGTGTTGGAGTCACCCTCCAGTACCCTGTCCTTCAGTCTTCTCAAGATTGGGAATGACAGGGGAGCCTGGGGTTTGGTAGTGTTCCCACTTTCTCCATCTCTCTCATTGAGCTCTGGGCAAAAATTGAGGTTGAAGGTAAGGTTACCCATTTTATGGGCATGTTCTCTGTTTTAATCAATTACTCTGGCCCTATCTGCTCCTCCACTGTTTGGTCATGGGCATTGAGGGGAAAACTAAGGGATGATTCCAGACATACCCCTTCCCCTGCCTATTTGAGGATCTGTTGTTTGAATACTCCTTCCTTATGTTCTCCTCTTGCCCTCCCCCTTTGTTGGGAAGGGACTTGCTGGTGAAGTTGGGGAGCCAGTCTTCTTTGGTTAAGCCTCCCATCTCCCTTTTCCTTCTGTGCACCAGATCTCCCCATGTTTCCCCAGGAAGTGTGGGAGACAGTTGAGCTAATTGTTTGGGGTCAGGGAATTCCTGGGCAAGCTACTCATGCCACCTCAGCCATTGTTCTCCTCTGAGACTCTACAGTATTGCCCCATTGCTGTATTTGTAGTCCCACAGGGAAGGCTTCTTTGGCTGCTGCCACAGGAGAGCTTAATTTCTTGGGTACTCGAGGCTATAGGGTCTCTTTGAACAAAGTCCAGATAGCATGTCAAGCTGTAAAGTATCTAGGCCATGAACTAACACCCACCCTTTGCTCCTTAACCTCAGAGAGAAAAAAGACAATGCTGTCTATCCCTGTCCCAGCCATTAAGAAACAACTTTGAACTTTTATAGGCACGGCTGGATTTCGTAGACTCTGATTCCTGATTTTGTTCTTATTGCTAAGTTCCTTTATGACTCCACTCAAGGCCCTGACTCGTTCCTTCTAGAAGAAGGGCCCTAACCAAGCCAAACCATTTGAGACATTGAAAACTAAACTGACCAACACTCCAGCATTAGTTCTACCCAGTCTAGAAAAACTTTTCACTCTGTATACTGATGACAGAAGAGGCTAGGCTTTGAGAATCCTAACCTAGTCTTCAGGACCTGACCCGGGCCAGTTGCTTATTTTTCAAAACAATTAGACTCCATGGTTGCCGTGGCCTTCATGCGTCCGGGCAGTGGCTGCAACTGGCATTCTGTTTAAAAGCCATTTGACTAGGAGAGCTAGGAGAGACCATAGGACAAGTCTGTCAGGTTTGCCCAACTTGTATCCAGAGACTCTGGAATCTACCTGTGAATCCTTGGAGGACATTAAGCTACTTTTTGGAAGGGCCCCAGCCCCCTCCACAGGACAGGTGGATGAAAAGAAGTGAAATCATCTTTAATTCCCTCCAGGGAAATTGTCTTTTCTCTATACTCATTTTGTGGATGTTTGGTCCTTGTTTGTTTAACCTCCTTGCCAGGTTTGTCTCCTCCAGGTTCCTAGTCATCAAATTCCAGATGATTGCTCAGGCTACCAACTTCCAACTGAGTCCAAGGTTTTCTAGCCCATGGGACTGGAAGTCTGACCCTTGAATGGGACTCAGAGAGGCAGGAACAGCTCTATGCTTCTTGCCAGCAGGAAGCTGCTTCAGAAGCCCAGACCTTCCCCCCTTACCCCAAAAGAATTTGGGTCCTATTTGTTTGAGGGGGGAATGATGAGGACAGAATCTGAACTCCTAAAAGGAAAAGACCATATCTTTGGGATCTGGACCCCAAAAAGGAAAATCCTTGGATTTTCCCAAATCCCTGGCATTTGCCTGAGGCTGTAAGCCACTCAACTGGCCTTTCATTGTAGCTGATTGCCCCTGGCCACTTCCCACCCTTAATCCTAACTCAACCCCATTCTTGACCTCCCAGTCACTCCCATCAAGATCCTTCCTAGATCCCTTCCACAGTTTTTCTGTATATAAGGTTCATCTTGTCTCCATTAAGGTTCTCAGATTCCTTAAGAACCTAGCCAATAGCTCACAAATGTTCAGATTTCTTAAGAGCCTGGCCAATATGGTGGATCTTTAATAAACCTTGTCTTTGGCTGAAAAAAAATTTATTTATTTTTAATGTTTAAAAAATGAGTTTCAAATTCTCTCCCCCCTCTAGCCCCTTTCCCACACATTGAGAAGGTAAGCAATATAATATCAAGTATGTATGTGAAATCATGCAAAAATATTTCCATATTAGCCATGTTGCAAAAAAAGCAATAAAAATAAAGTGAAAAAATTATACTTCAATTTGTACTTAGAGTTTTCATCAGGAGTCCTTCAAAATTAATCTTAGATCATTGTATTGATCAGAGTAGCTAAGTCTTTCATAGTTGATCATCACTACAATATTTCTGTTACTATGTGCAACAATTTCCTGGTTCTACTCACTTGACACTGCATCAATTCATCTACGTCTTCCCAGGTTTTTCTGAAACCATCCTACACATTACTTTTTTTTTTTTTAAGTTGGGCAATGGGGGTTAAGTGATTTGCCCAGGGTCACACAGCTAGTAAATGCTATGTGTCTGAGGCTGGATTTGAAGCCAGGTCCTCGTGAATCCAGGGCCAGTGCTCTATCCACTGTGCCACCTAGCTGCCCCCATATTATTTCTTATAGCATAAAAGTATTCCATCACAATCATACATGACTTGTTCAGCCATTCCCCAATTGGTGGCCATCCCTTGATTTCTAACCCTTGGCTGCCATAAAAAGAGCTACTATAAATATTTTTGTACATACAGGTTCTCTTTCTTTGATCTCTTTGGGATACAGCCGTGCCCAGGGTCACACAGCTAATAATTATCTAAAGCCAGATCTGAATTCAGGTCTTCCTGACTCCAGCCCTGGTGCTCTATCCACTGTTCCACCTAGCTGCCATCTCTATGGTGGTGATTCTCAAATCTACTTTTCTAGCCCTAACTTCTCTGCTGACCTCTATTCTGACATCTCTAATTGCCTCTTAAATATCTCAAACTAGAAGTCCCATAGACATTTTAATTCAATATCTACGAAACTGAACTCATTATCTTTTCCCCAAAATCCTTCCTTCTTCCTAACTTCCTTATTACTGTTGAAGGCACCACCATCCCCCAGTTGCCTAGGCTCACAACCTAAGTATTATCCATCAGTTCCTTATTATCTCTCACCCACTATGTTTAATCTGTTGCCAAGGCCTGTCAATTTTATGTTTGTAATATCTCTTGCAAATACCTCCTCTTCTTCTCTGACGTGGCCACCACCCTTATCACCTCACACCTGGACTATTACAATAGCCTCTTGGTTCCTCTCCCTACCAAAATTCTCTCCCACTCCAGTTCATCCTCCATTAAAATATCTAGATGATCTTTCAAAAGTGTAGGTATAACCATGTCAAACCCCCTCACCTCACTTCCCGACCCATTCAATAAAATCTAGTGGCTCATTATCACCTTCAGGATCAAATATAAAATCCTCTGTCTGGTGTTAAAACCCTACATAACCTGTTCCCCCCACCCAGACTTTTTCTGTCTTCTTGTACCTACACCACCCCCTTCTATCTCATAGTCTTTAATCTAGTGACATTGGCGTCCTTGCTTTTTCATGAACAAGACACTCCATCTCACAACTCTAGCCATTTTCATTTACTGTCCTCCATGACATTAATGGAATGCTCTCCCATCTCATCTTTGCCTCTCCCTTCTCTGGCTTCCTTCAAGTCCCAATCCTAATCTCACCTTCTACAAGAAGCCTTTTTTGATCCCCCTTAATTATAGTCCCTTGCTTCTAGTCATCATTTCCAATTTATTCTGTATATATTTTATTTGTACAAAGTTGTTTGCTTGTTGTCTCCTCTGTTACACTGTGAGCTCTCTGAAAGCAGGGACTGTCTTTGGCCTATATTTATATTTCTATCACAGTGCCTGGAAAATTATAAATAATCACTTAATAAATGTTTACTTACTGACCAATAGAAATCCCTTTGCAAAAGGGAGCTCTGTATCTCTATATTTATAAGGAATAGCTCTCTGGGAGGGAAAGTGGTCATATATTGAGAAATGGAAGTGATATAAAAGCAAAAGATAGTGATAAAAATTCGAATGCCAAAAAGTTCTCAAAATAAAAATAATTTAAACTCTTTGAAAGAAGGACTACTTTCCTTTTGTCTTTGTATGTTTAACTCAGGAAATGGTTTGTATAGGTACTTAACCAATGATTATTAATTTAGTGATTGACTTGTACATGCTACATTGATTTATATATGGCTGACTTCTCAATCACTGCTTTGTGTTTTATTCCCAGTCCTTATTTCTGCTTCAGGCAAACTGAGGCCTGGCAAGGCCTTTAATTTAGAAAGGTCATCCACTGCATCTTGGGCCATCACCAGTTGCCTTGACTTTCATCTTACCATTGATTTCAATGACTCTGGAGCAGAGAGTGAGGCTGACTTTGCACAGCTGTGCCTCACTTAAATCCAATTCACTCACAAGTCAAGACATTACCCTTATGTCATTGGTCTTTGAAAATGAAGGATAAACAACAACAATATTTATCAATATTTTATCAATATTAATGACAATAGCTCACATTTCTATAGAGTTTTCCATAGGATAATTCCATACATATGAGCTATTTCTTAAAAGTATCGTTCCCATTTTACAGATAAGAGGCATCTCAGAGTGGTGAAATGACTTGCCCCTAGCCACAAAGCAATTGTGACTGAACTAAAACTTTAAACAACTCAGCTGAACTAAAACTTTAAACTAGGTTTTCTGTCTCCAGGTCCCATACTCTTTCTGCTTTGCCGTGCCAACAGATTTTAGGTTGGAACCTTTCTCTGGCTGAATTTCTTATTATTCATAGGCTTTTATTGGTGTTTAGAATATTTGCAACCATAAAGGAAAATGAAAAAAATCAAATGGTAGATGAGATCCTACAGCATCACACCACAAACTCAAATTAGGGCTATCTTAGTAGTGATCAATCAGTGGCAGGAGCACGACCCACATGGTATTGCCTTGACTGAAGCCCCATGTAATCAGTACAGGAAGTGGAGAAGTTGGAAGGAAGGAAGGAAGGAAGAAAGGAAGGAAGGAAGAAAGGAAGGAAGGAAGGAAGGAAGGGAGGGAGGAAGGAAGGAAGGAAGGAAGGGAGGAAGGAAGAAGGAAAGGAAGGAAGGAAGGAAGGAAGGGAGGAAGGAAGGAGGGAAGAAGGAAATAAGCATTTATTAAATGCCTATTGTATGCTAAGGCACTGTGCTAAGAGTTTTATAAATATTATCTCAATTGGTCCCCACAACAACCCAGCAAGACAACTTATTCATGATTTCAAATAAGGAGTCTGCTTTTTGCCACCTAGTTAATATTTTTCAGAGGTCACTTCTTAAGTCCTAGTTTCTATTCCTGGCTCCATGACTAACTGGTTGTGTGACCTTATTGTCTGGACTTTCTATTTCCTTACCAGTACAATGGAGTTAGGAGGTTGTATTAGCTTGTTATCTGGCAGACAATGTGATGTAGTCTGAATTGGTCTAACAGTCAGGAGACCTGGGTTCTAATCTCAGCTCTGGCTTTTACTAGCTGACAGATAAATGAAGGGATTGGACTAGGAGGTCTCGGGACAGTCCTTCCATCTCAGATGTTCTTTGAATCTAAAAACAATGGTTAAGGCTGGTCTAACTGGATTCTTTAAAAATATCCAGGGAAAGGGGCATCTAGGTGGCACAGTGGACAGAGCACTGGCCCTGAAGTCAGGAGGACCTGAGTTCAACTCTGGCCTCAGACACATAACATTTACTAGCTATGTGACTCTAGGCAAGTCACTTAACCCCATTGCTTAACCAAAAAAAAAAAAAAATCCAGGGAAGAGCTTGTAACTACTCTGACTTCACAGTCCCCAGCCATCATTTATATTTGGTTTTAGTACAAACTTTTACCAGTGGCCCCGGTCAAAGCCTAAATATAATTTCTCTGGACTCTACCAGTACTACCTTTTAAGGCTTTCTCTAATCATAACACACTCTACCTCATATCAATTCTATCCCATAATTTCACGAATTATGAAAAAAGTTATTCTATAATTGTATTTCCACATTGCTAACTCTTTTGTAGCTTTAGGGATTGTTTGTCCTAATGATGGTATTATTCAGTGGATGTTTTGATTTCTTTTTTGGCATTCTAATGGACCCATATGGCTACAGAAATTTTATAAATAGATCAGTTTCTAATATCTTCAAAACAATTTTGATGGCTAGAATCTATAATTTATCCTCCCTACATCCCCTGTGTTTCAGCCAAGCTGACTGCCCAGTCATTTCCTGACCCCATCCTGCCTTCTTGATTTTTCATGCAGGTCACCACCCCTACTTGCAATTCACTCCTTCCACATCTCTTTCTATTGAAATCTTTACTTTTATTCAAGATTCATCTCAGACACCAGCTCCTCTAACTCCTTCCTCCCCAATCTTTCAAACCATACTGATCAACCTCTGCCATACATTTATGTTAATGCACTTGTGTGCATCCAAGAGTGTACTGGATCTGGCTCATATCTGATTGTTAAATTTTAATGGAAATTGGTCAACACTACAAATCAGATTTGATCTATTGTTTTGTTGATTGTCTGTAACTAAGAAAGTGATGGAGGAAATGTTAATAATGAAGATTAAACCTAAATGCATATTATACATACCTTTTTTTTTCCTTCATAAGACTGTATGCTCCTTGAGGGCAGGGGTTATTTTGTTTTCTGTCTTTGTGTCCCTCATTGCTACTAAATCTAGCACACTACTCATTAATTCATATAGTTCATATTAATTTTCATAGTTCATAATTAATTCATATTAATTCATAGTTCATAAATATTTGTGGAATTGAACTAGTTTAGGCCACAATGTTTGAAAACATAAATTATTCCTTCCATTTTTAAAAGTCTTTTTTTTTGCACATGTGACACTAAGCAATACTTGATAATGGAAATATTAGATCATGGATGTCATCAACATTATAGATCAACAGATGCATATTGGATAAATATGCATAAATATTTGATCATTGATGTCATCAACATTATGTATAAACAGATACATCTCTCTGGCAGTAGCTTTTCTTCACTATCTTCAAGATAGCATTTAATATAGTGCTTTAAGGCTTGCAATTCACTTTAACATTTTTATTTAATTTTAAGTTTAGCCTCACAACAATTCTGAGAAGTAGGTGTTATTATTATCCCCATTTGAGGTAGATAGAGGTTAAGTGACTCACCCAGCTAGTAAGTGTCTGATTTCAGATTTGAACTCATGTCTTCTTGACTCCAGAGCTCTATCCTTCTCTGTGCCACCTAACTGCTAGGGTTTTGCTTGATTTGAATACTTCAATGCTTTGAGACTCTGTGGTTTCACCAATGATAGTGCTCACTCTGATGCAATTAGCAATCCCTTTATAACTTGATAGAGTCTCTGGCAAAAAAACAAAAAATCAAAAACCAAACCAAACAAAAAAAAGTTTTAACTCTGTGGCCAATCTGTTGACAAGCATTTACAAATTTAATTAAGCTGGTCCTTGGATGATGAACAGCCCATGGCCAGACGCATACTAGAAGGAAGCTTTCTGAGCAAGTAAGACCTGCCAGAGCATGTGTTCCACTGACAGTTAGTGAAAAACCTAGGGTCAGTTACCTGGAATGGATTTTAATGGGATGGGAGAATCCAATTTGGATAAATCATAGAATCATACAATGTCAAAATTCTTAAGCTAAGAATTTCAACCCCCTAATTTTGTAGATGGAGGAAACTAAAGCACAAAGAACTTTCCCCGTCATGCCAGCACCACGATATACATATTTATTCTGCTGCCAATACTCACAAGTAAATGCCACTGTTCTCCCATTTTGAAAACTTTCTGCTAAGGTATAGATATTTAAAGAAACATTGTTAGAGAGACTACTCACTCTTTTATTTTCATAGGTTGAACTGATTAGTCAAGTAATAAATAGGCAAATAAATAAGTAAATAAATAAATAGGTAAATAAATAAGTGACTATCCTCTGAACCCTTGTTTATGTAACATTTGTCTATTTGAGATTATACTGTAAGGATGTGTCCACAATGAATCAAGTGACTGAACTTGGAGTCAAGATGACCTAGGTTCAAATCCTGCCTCAAATATGATCTGTGTTACCCTGAACAAGCCAATATTAATCTCTCCAAATCTGTTTCTTCTGTTATAAAATAAAGATAAGGACAGGATCTGCCTCATAAAGTAGTTGTAGGGATCAAATGAAATGATGCATACTTTAAATATGCCAGCCTTTTGCGCTACATAAACAGGAGCTATTTCATCTGGATTATGTGTGGCTGCTTCCAAGCTAACCAAAAGCCCAGTCAGAAGGTACTGACCTACAGATTATTTTGCTGAAAAGATAAACTGTCTTGTTCCATATTGTCAGAAGCTTGTGATTTTCAATGTTGACAATTTCATGAATAGTAGTACATGCATGTTTAGAGAGCCAAACGATTGTAGGAATGAGACTAGGTTCAGGTTAATGGCATATCAATGGCATATGTTTGCTGAAGGGGCACATCTGCTAAGAAAGGGCTTCTATCGAAATAAAATAAAATAGTTTCTATGGCAGGCTGGGGCAAGGTGATGGGGAAAGATGGGAATGCTCACTGCTATTGTATTGCCTTGATATTACCAGGCTCTGAGTTAGCACTGTCTTCTACTTTAGCTTCCAGTGATCCAAGGAGTGCAATTACCAAGAAGAGTAGTGAACTTCTTACAAAAAGTATTAGAGATTTCTGGTTAAAATGGTCACATGAAAAGCCCTAGAAGATGCCAGCTCTCCCAACAAATACCCCCTTCAAAGACATAAAAAGGCATCAAATCAAACAATGATCAATGATAAAGACCAAAGAGAAACCTCAATAAACTTGTCTGTCCCATCCAGGACAGCCCAAGATGGCCAAAAGCTCGTGGGCTCTCAGAGAAGGAATGTGTCAGGGGAAGCAGAAGCCAGTGTTAGTTCTGGTGAACAGGGCCTGAAACCAGAAGGATCTGGGCCCTGGCTTTTTTGAGCAGCAATGGGGAGCAAAGGCAGCCCTCCATGGGTCCTTACACAGGGAGTTGAGGCCAGTCAGTGTATGCATGTCTTATAGCCCTCCAAAAGTCCTACAGATTGCAGAGCCTTGGTGAAAGACAGGACTAACACAGTACCTGGGTGACCTGCATATCAGGGGCCCCTCCAAGAGGCCCAAGATCAGTAAGATAGCTGATGTCATATTGGAACATAGAAGGGTCAAAGCATAGATGGAACTGACTTATGGCAAGATATTGTGCAAGGAGAAGGAAACAAAGACAGGCTGAGGCCAGCACCTGTGTTGTGCCACTGGGAGATGGAATAAGAAGCCAAAAATTATTATGTCCAAGTGAAACATCAGAAAGCTGAATGGTTTTTTATACTGGTTGGAGTTTTCTTTATTTACTCAGTCTTTCCAGCTTTTGTTCCTGAGTTTGGGCTTTGTGCCAGGGCCAGCCTCTTCCTTCTGGGTGGGGTGGTTGGCTCTACTTTTTCTCTCCCTGGGTCCCCTGGATTCCTGAACTGGCCTCCATATGAAAGTGGTAGTGATGGCAAGATCAAGGGGTATGACCATCTTGTGTCTGGCTGAGATGAAGTGAAAGAGTAGGTCATGTGAAATGAGTAAGTTAAGAAACTGGTAGGTTAGGGTGTTTGAGAGAATATCTATCCATCTATTTTATGAATATATATGGTATATGTTTGTATGTATACACAAAATATATATATATACATACACACATATGTACATCTGTATCTATGCCTTGTATATGAAAGCAGGAGTTGGGAAGAAGAGGAAGATTGTGAGCCAGGTACTGAACTCATTAAGGAAATATTTTGAATGAGCAGTAAATAAAGATTGAGTGACCCTCAAAGGTGGAGAGATTACTGAGTGATGGTGGTAGGGAGAGAACGTGGAAGTGGCAATGGGAGTTAGTAGTGTTCCAACTCCCCCATCTTGACCAGTGAGTCAGAGGGAATGAGTGAAAGTACAACCAGTGTTAGAAAGGAAAGCCAGGAAGGTTTTAGGAAGAAGCCAGGTCTCAGTAAGAGCCAGAAGATGGAGGTGGGAAGGGGAAAGATTTCAAATGAAAGAAAGTTTGTTATCTATGAAATAGACATTCAAGAGGACACAGTAGAAAGGGTGGGTAGTTTGGGTGTGAGACATTGAGGGGCTGAGCTCAGGGGTATGGGAATAAAGAATTGGATAGTAGAAGATGGGGGATGGGGTTTGAAAGATGACTATGGAGGGTCAGAATCAATGGGATGAGGAGAGAATGATTAGGGGGGAGTTTGTTATTTATTAAGGGAAAATTTTAGAAAGATTTTCAATGTCATTTATCCCTGTGCATTACCAACTTTATCATTTTTCTTTGTCCTCACCTCCAATATATCCATCCCTCAATTCTTCATCTCAGGCTATCATCTCTGAACAAAGCCTTCTTAACCTTGTCCCTTTGGAAGAGCAATTCGACTCATTGTATCCTTTCCACAAGAATCCTTTGCCCCCTTTTTCTACTGCCAAACACATTTTACCAACCCCCAACCCTGGATTACCTCTATCATCCACATCTTTTGCTCCTATTCATGTGCTGTTAAACAGAACTAGAGGAAGTCTCAAAATCATGCTTATTCTCTCCTCGAGCCTCTCACAGTAGCCCCACTTTCACCTTTTCATCTGAGGACCTTCTCTAATATTTCACCAAAAGAAGTTGAAGTCATTTACCAAGAACTTATTCTTTTCCTATTCTGATCTTACATCCTCATGACATCTTCCCTTGGCCTCTCCTCTTTCACTCCAGTCTCTGATGATGAGATAGCTCTTCTTGTGAAGGGCTACTTTTGATCCCTATCCCTTCCTGTTTCTCCAACAAGTTGGCTCCATAATCATCCCCACTCTCTCTGTAATTTGTCATTTCCATCCATTTACTGGATCCTTCTCTGCTGTCTGTAAACCTACTTATGTTTTCCCCAACCTCAAAAAAACCAACCCTTACTTCATCCTACCATCCCTATTAATTACCTTTCTATGTCTGCCCTTCCCTTTTCAGCTACTCCTTGGAAAAGTCAACTATACTCAGAGCCTCTATTTTCTCTCCATGCATTTGAGTTCTCTTCTAAACTCTCAATAATTTGGTTTCTGACTTCAACTAACTCTGACCTCATTGCCTTTTCTCAATCCTTATATTTCTTCACCTCTTGTCAGAATTTAGCAATGTTGGCTATTTGTTCTTTCTGGGTTTTCTCTCTCATCTCTGGGTTTTCATGATGTTCTCCCCTCTTTTGAACATTCCATTAGGGAAGTACTACAATCTTCCTAGTCACTCAGATTTTTAAACTCAGTATTACCTTAACTCCTTACTTTCACTCACCTCTTCTATCTGATCCATCAACTGATCTACCATTATTTGACAGTAGACAAATCATCTACTGTTATTTCTACTTTTATAATATCTCTTCCCTTCTTTCCACTCATACAACTTCTACCTCAGTTTAGACCCTCATCACTTTTATTTTCCTGAACTATTGGCTTGCTAAATGTTCTCGCCTAATATCTTCTCCCCAGGCCAATTAATCCTCTACACAGCTGAAAAAAAGATTTTCCTAAAATGCATGACACACGTCTAAGTTTAATATGACTTATTAATATTTTCTGTCACTTTATTAAGTCTAGATAGTCAACAAAAAATAAATCAAGACCTAATTCATAGTGTGTGATAATTTCCAAGGTATAATCACTCACACTGAATACCTTACCATTGACTTTCCTGAGACATTTTGAACTGGCTTCAGCACACTCCTGTTTAACTTCCTGAACCAATCAAGTCTCGGGGAAAGTTTATTGGTGTTTTAGGAAAACAAATAGTTTAACCTAAATCAGAGGTGGGGAACCTGCAGCCTTGAGGCCACATGTGGTCCTCTAGGTCCTCAAGTGTTGCCCTTTGACTGAATCCAAACTTTACAGAACAAATGGGATTTGTTCGCATTCAGTCAAAGAGCCACACTTGAGGACCTAGAGGGACTCATGTGACCTCGAGGCTGTAGGTTCCCCACCCCTGACCTAAATCATTGGTAGATATTGGTAGACACTGTTCCTACCATGCATGGAATATGAAAGTTATCAGATACTATTGTACTGTAAGTCATGATAAAAGGATAAATTAGAAATCTGGGAGGACTTGTATGAACTGATTCAGAGTACAGTGAACAGAATCAGAACAACTTATACAATTTGCTACATTATTGTAAAGGAAAACAACTTTAAAAGACCTGCCATGACTCTAGAAGCCTGATGATAAGCCATGCCTCCCACCTCTTATCAGAGAGGTCATGGACTAGAGGTGCAGAATGAGAAATTTTGTCAGACACAGCCAAAATGTGAATGTTTTTAGCTTAACTATACTTATTTGGTACAATGGCTGGTTTTTTTGTGGGATGGGGGGGGAAAGAAGGGAGTTATGGAAGGATTACTAGGTGGTTTGTGATAATGATGTTAAAAAAAGAAAGAAAAGACTATCACTAAAACACAAAAAATACACAGAAGACAGAAGAAGAAAGTTCAGATGGGGAACTGGCAAGAAGGATAGCATTAATTCTATTGTGTTGGATTTAATAAATATTTTAAAAACAAATATCTTGTAACAGGGATTCAGTTTTTGAATACAAACAAAAAAAAGAAAATTAAATATAGAATAAAATGTAGTCAAAGAGACTCTCTTCCAGGAAAGTATCTCTCATTTTTGTTAAAATCCTATATTCACCCTAATGGTGATTCACATATTCCATAATCCTTTAAATATTCACATCATAAAAGTCATGAAACAGTAAAACTTCTACTTGAAGGTTTATCTAAGATGTTCACACAGTTTGAATAGAAGAGAAGTTCCCTATAGATGTTGAGGTTCTTTAGATGCCCCTGTTTGCGGCTGACATTTATATTGATTGTATAGATCCCTGGGACAACACACTGCTTGCTTAATGAGATTCTTAGACATTTAGAAGAGATCAGCCTAGCCATCCATGCAGGAAAGGTCAAGGAGATGAAGAATGCCTATTGCCCAGATGATGTCAATCATTTGGATGGACATCTCATTAAGAACATCAGTATAGGCAGAGCAAATAGACTGTGAGATAAGTTCGGGAGAAAAGAAGTCTGATTCTTCAAAGTGGTCAGACTCCCCTAGAGCTGAAATGGGTCCAGACCATATGCATGGGTCCAGAGCAGAGGGGCCCCTGAGTGGAGAAAAAGATGAGTTCCTCTGTTCCCTGAGCTCAACAGCATTCTTTAATTTTTAGATTGTTAGCCTTGCCTCTGCTTTTTTTTCCTCATGGTATTTAGGTTTCTTAAACCATATTCTTTTAATTCCATAAATATTACATCTATTAAAGGACTAATGCCTCTTTATGACATGGACTTGACCTTGAGCTCCAAAGCAAAGCATGTAGTAGGTACTACCAATATGGAGATCCTCTGGGTTTAGGTCAGATAACATACTGACAATCCTCCTGAATATGTCGCTTGAACTCCAGTCCCATCTTATCAGCTTCCTATTGGATATCTTCACCTGGATATTCCATAGACATTTCACAATTAACATGTCCCAAAGCTCATCATTGTTTGCCTCCAAACCCATCCCTTCTCTAAACTTACCTATTTTTGTGGGGGGTACCATCATTCTTCCAACTACCTAGCTTCACGAAATCAGTTATCCTTGACCTGACTCTTCTGTATACTCCAGATAGCCACTCAAATTGCCAAATCTTGAGCATCCTACCTCCAGGACATCACTCATATCTGTCACCTCTCCACTCTACAAAACTTCCTTAGTTCAAGCCCTTATCATCTCTCACCTAGACTATTGCAATAGTCTCTTAATTGGTCTCATTTTCCAATTCTCTTTTCTCTCCAATTGATCCTCTAAATAGATGTCAAATTGATATTTCTAAAGCTCAGATCTGACATGTCAGCTTTTTTGCACCCCTTTCCCTATTCTCATATCTTCAGTGACTTTCCATTTCTTCTAGTATAAAATAAAAACTTCTCAATCTAACATTTAGAGATCTCAAGAATCTGGCTTCCACTCACATTCCCAGTCTTATTTTTTAAAAATTTCCTCTTCATTAATCATCCATTCCAGTATTATTAATCTGTTATTTGCTGTACATGAAAGTCAATCTCTCACCTGTAGGGCTTTGTAAACTGGTCCTCTATGTATGTAATGCATTCTTTCACCTCTGACTTGTAGAATCTTTGGCTTCTTGCAAAACAAAACTCAGATTTCACTTCCAATATGAGGCCTTTCCTGGCCCCACCCTCATTCACAGTTAATAGTGAAATATGTATCACTTGAGCATGACATGGACATGGCATGGGTATGGCACCCACATCAGCATATTCTCTATTTCCATATGGTCATCTCTTGCTTCTAATGCTCAAACCCTTTTCTTCTTGTCATAAATGACCTGTATCTAACTCAGAATGATAAACTCAAAATATTCAGGTCTATCAGGCATATGAATTTAACCCAGGATCCCATCAAGCCTGGAGCATTTTGCATGATGCTCTCCCAATTGATGGAGAGAATGCTGACAGGACCTTGTATTCTTGTGTGAGGGTCAGGGTTGCCACAAGAGCTTTGAAGAGTAGAGATGGTCATCATTCTATCTTTGTGAGGACACTTGTGGTTTCAGACTCTCTTTAGAGCCAATTCCAGAGAAGATAAAGCGAAAGACTCTCTTGCAGATGTAGAGGGAAAGCTGTCTGCTCAGAATGTCCCTGATTTCCAACTTGCCTCTCTAGAGATTTTAGGAATTTTCACTTGAGTGAGATCAGAGCTTCTCTCTTGGTTTAGCAAGATCTCACCTTACTCCCACCCTCACTCTCTCGTGTATTTTCTGGGAATATTCTATGCATGTAACATTTTAAGGTAAGTCAAGTCCATAAGCATTTATTAAGTGCCAAGTATGTGCCAGGCACTGTGCTATGTGCTGACAAAGACAGGCAAAAACAATCCCTGTAGAAAATTTGGAACTCAAAAGTGAATGTTGAAAACTAAAAATAAATAAATAAATTTTAAAAAGAAAATTATAAAAAAAAAACAATCCCCACCCTCAAGACACTCACAATATAATGGGGGAGACAACATGAAAATAATTGTGTATGAATATATAAATATATGTAGATTTGATCAATTGGTGATGATCTCAGAGGGAGGAAGAGGCTTCTTACAGGCAGGATTTAGCTGAGACTTGAAGGAAGTCAGGGAACCAGGAGGCAGAGATGAAGAGGGAGAGGATTCCAGGCATGGGGGAGAGCGAGTGAAAATGTCCAGAGCTGGGAATATCATGTGGGAGACATAGCACAGGAGCCAGGGTCACTGAATCATAGCATCTGTGGAGGAGGGAGAAGTTAGAGGAAGGAAGGTGAAAGAAGACTGGAAAGGTAGAAAGGACTAAGTGAAGAAGGGAATTAAGAATCAAGCAGAGGGTTTTATACTTGATTCTGAAATGAATAGGGAGCCACTGGAGTTTATTGAATAGGAAGCTGACATGGTCAGATCGGTGCTTTTAGGAAGGTCACTTTGATAGCTGAATGGAGAATGGACTGGAGTGGGGTCAGATTTGTGGCAGGCAGACCAACCAGAAGGCAGCTGCAATAGTCCAGGCATGAGGCGGTGAGGACCTGCGTAGGGATGATGGCAGTATCAAAGGAGAGAAGGGGATGATGTCACAATAATAGAGTCAACAGAACTTGGCAAGAGATTGGATATGGGAGATTAGAGATTGAAGAATTGAAGATGACTCCTAGGTTGTGAGCCTGGGTGCCTGGGAGGATGGTGAGGCAGATAGAGGATGCAGTGGATAGAGTACTGGACCTTGAGTCAGGAAGCTAGAAAGAGACAGAGACAAAACGGAGTCTATATGTTCTACACCCACTGGCTTGTTCCTGGTCAAATATTTAGGTGATTCAGGATATTCTGAATGGAATATCAGGCAGTTTTGTGGTGCAGCGGATAGAGTGCCAGGCCTGGGGTCACAAAGGTCAAATCTAGCTTCAAGCACTCAATGGGCTGTTGGATCCTATTACAAGTCACTTAACCATAGTTTGCCTTAGTTTCCTCATCTGTAAAATGGGAATAATAATAGCATTTACTTCCCAGGGTTATCTGAGGATCAGATGAGATAATATTTACAAAGTGCTTAGCTCAATGCTATATAAATTTTAGTATTATTGTTATTTCCACTATAAACATATGACCTTTTTGCTATCAGCATAACCACTTCAATGAGGGGAGCATTGTTCAACATTGGTGCCTGCTGCTTAGACAACTGATATTAGGCCGGCTCTTGGTCCAAGCCTGGTCTGCCTGCAGAACTTCTCTGCACCTCTGGCCAGCCTCAGGTAAAATCACGAAGCAGGTGGATGACATCTATATGGGCAGCAAACATGCCCTTATACAAACAATATATAATTTCCCTCATAATCCCCTAGCAATTCTTTGATTTATAGTGTCTCAGTTACTTCTTTCAAAACTCTGAAGACATCAAAAATAAGTGAGCTAATGGACCACAATGAACTCTGGCCACCCTCATCTTCTGACAGAAATTTTGTGCCTTTAAGCATTTTTTTCCAAATAGCTCCTCTCAGGACAATTTGTCTGAGGAGCAGTTATATATCACGTCCTCGGAATTCTCTCAGGCTGTTTTTCTAACCCAAATACCTTTTTTTCGCAAGAGCAAAAAAAAAAATCCATTTATGAAAGTGGCAGTAACTTGTATTAAAAATCTGCTCCCCTGGAAATTACTTTTGCATATGCTTTTCATTTAATTGCATGTCATATTCTATCCTCCCCAACAACTAGAATGCAAGTTCCCTGAGATTAAGAAATGTGTTGTTCTTTGTACCTCCAGAATCTACCACAGTGCAAATAGTAGGCAGGGAAAGACGTTTGCTTTTTGTTCTCTTTTGAGAATTAGCTTGCATATTTGGAGAGGCTCATCTAAAGAAGTTTGACCATAGGGTGATGAGTTGTTGTTTTCGTTTTGTTTTGTTGGTTTGGGTTTTTTGTTTGTATGTTTGTTTTTTATTCCAATAGTTCATGAAACTATCTACTATTTTATTCTGCATCAGTGTAGGGAATGTTTACACTGATGAAATCACAGTTTCTTTAGGTGTTAAGATGATGGGTTTGCAGGATTGGCTGATGGCTTCCCGGGTCTCGCAGAAAATAACTCTTCCTATCCACCCCAAATATGCTTATGTTCAGCTACAGGTGGTGAGAAAGAAAGATGAACACTCTGGATGTTGGCACTTCACTCTTTGGATTGTACTTCAGTTACTGGATATAACAAAATTGTAATCCTACTGCTAACCCTACTGCCAGCTGTTTAATTTGGCAAATATTCTTGAGGATGTGCGAAGCAGAGCAGGTGTTAAGATCCTTTGGTGGAGTCTCAGAAAGTAAATATTCAAAGGTCTGTTTGTTCTGTACCTCCACCCATTGGGGACATTGTAAGGATGTAAGGACAGTGTAAGGACACTCAGAATGGAGGAGAGAGATAGGAAGGAAATTCCTGTACTGGAACTGTTCATTTCTGTACTCTTCCTCATAAAAGATTGAACAATAGGGTGTGGTATGGTGGAAAAAGCACTGGGCTGAGAGTCAGGAGAAATGGATTCAAGTCTCAGCTCTGTTTCTAATTAGCTGTGTGACTTTGGTTAAGTCATAGGCAGAGACTTTAGGACCTGAAGGTTCCTTTCAACTTCCTTTTATTATTTATTTATTTTGGGGGCTAGGCAATGGGATTAAGTGACTTGTCCAAGGTCACACAGCTAGTAAGTGTTATGTGTCTGAGGCCGGATTTGAACTCAGGTCCTCCTGAATCCAGGGCCGGTGCTCTATCCACTGTGACACCTAGCTGTCCCCCAATTTCCTTTTATAAAAATAATTTTTATGGATATCTTTTTTTTTATCACCTTCATTTCCCAATATTTTCCTCTCTCTTCTGTAGTCAGGAAATCTTTTTAAAAAATAATAAACAGAAAGAGAAAAGAAAAGGTCAGCGAAACCAAACACTATGTCAACTAAAATCAGCAATACATACAGCATTCCAAAACACCCAAAACACCCCATATCCTGCAAAAAAGAGAGGGCAATTCATTTTCATATCTCTTGTTTAGGGCCAAGTTTGGTCATTATAATTACAGTGTTTAAGTTTGGACTTTGCTGTTGGAGTTTTTTTTCTATTTATATTCTAGAGTCCTTGGGTAAAGAGGCTGAGGGTCTATCAATGTCCAATGTCTTATAGGCAGCAAATAAATAGTAAAGCCAGGATTCTTACCCTGGCATTCTGGTTTTTTGTACTATACAAAAACCATGACCTCTCAGGGACTCACCTTCATCTGCACAATGAAAGGGCTGGTCTTTAAGATTATGTCCAGTTCTAGTAAACTTGAGGAGACAGCTAAGTGGCTCAGTGGATACAGTTTTGGGCCTTGAATCAGGAAGACCTGAGTTCAAATCCAAACTCAGACTGTGTGACAATTCACTTAATCCTGGGCAATTCACTTAATTTCTCTTTGCCTTAAGCCACTGGAGAAGGAAATGGCAAACCACTCCAGTATCTTTGCCAAGAAAAGCCCATGGACAACTATGATCCATAGGGTTACAACAAGTCAGACACAACTGAATGACTAAATAACAACAACAATAAAGTATGCTGTGGGTCTATGAAGGACTTTGGAGAGGGGAAGATGCAGGAGAGGGAGGAGAGTCTGTGTGTGTGTGTGTGTGTGTGAGAGAGAGAGAGACAGACAGACAGACAGACAGACAGACAGACGAGATAGTGAGGAAAAGACCAGGACAGAGAGAAATAGAAAGATAGAGAAACAGGGAGACAGAGACAATGAGAGAGAAAGACAGAAAGGGAAGGATGGATAGACAGAGCGAGAGAGAAGCAGAGACAGAGATAAAAACAGAGAGGCAAAGAGAGACAGAGAGAGAGAGAGAGAGAGAGAGAGAGAGAAAAGAAGAAGAAGAAGAAGAATCATTCAATACGTACCTAGATTATAAGGTTGAGTTTTCTTCAAGGTAAGTATTAGGACAGTATATCAAAGTTCATTTCCACTGCTCTCCTCCCTTAATTGGGTGCCTCTCTATACATATTATGCCTAGACATCTCACCTAAGTGATCTCACCTTGCCCCCTCATTGCCCTGGACCCCCCACTATTGTGCTTCATAAAGGTCTGCTCTCCCTAGGCAGAACTCCTGGCTCCAGACCTTTCATGGAATCATAAGATCATAGATTGATATAGGTGGAAGGACTCATAGGTGGAAAGAACCATAGATGAAAGGAATCTTCAAGGACATCTAGCCCAACCCCTTTATTTTAGAGATGGGGAAACTAAAGCCCAGAAAGGTTAAATGAACTTGCCCCAGGTCACATAGGTAGTAATTGGAAAAGGCAGGATTCAAATCCACATCATCTGACTCCAAATCCAGTAATTTTTCACTTACCTTCCATCAAAACTTACCTTATTTGTGTACCATCCTCCCATCTTCTCGAGACCCTGCTCTTTCCTTTCTGAAGTGACAGCTGTCTAATCTGATAAACTTGTCCATACCACTGTACTAGTGGATACTTCCTACTAACATTTTGGCATGGTTCAATTTGTAGTTTGAAGGAGCCTCATTGAGATGCAACTTCTCCCCCAAAGGAGGGCCCTATAATGGTAGGAAACTTCAGGAGTCCAGCCTGCTTCATTCATCAGACCATCCGCTTCACAATTTTGTCTGAGGTTAGCCAGAAGTGCAGAGAAGAACCCTGCAGGTAGACTAGGCTTGGGTCAAGAGGAGCCCCAATAACAGTTGTCTGAGCAGCAGGCATCAATATTGGACAATGCTCTCCTCTTGTTGAAATGGTTATGCTAAAAGCAAAGAAGGTTACATGCTTAGGGACTGCCTGAATCATTTAAATATTTGACTGGAGGAGAGCCGGAGGACATAGGAATTATAGGCCCCAATTTAGGTCTGTCTCTTACCAGCAGCCAGGCTAGACAACTTCTCTGAGCTTCACTTTCCAATATTTATATGTGACCTTTTTGTTTTTCAGAAATAAAGGACCTTGTTATGCTGTGGGGGAGAAGCACAATATTACAGAAGAAAGTTTTATTAAAAATGGAGCTATAAATAAGAGACCCTTGAATGGACTACCATTAGTTCTTAAAATATATACAAATCCTAGCAATCATAGTCTTAAATCTGGGGTTTCTAAATCACCAGTTCTATATTGGCACCTTGCCAATTGAAAGCTGGCATGGAGGTGAGGTATAAGCATACATGTGACAAGTTCTCTTGCCTCTCTTCATGCAACCTTTTGTTATTCCTTATGGCTCCCAAGCAATGAAAGGGCACATCTCTAGACATCTCAAATCTACTAGTATCATCTCCTCAGTGCAATATGTAGAAGCATACTAAGTATCCCCTTCCTCTCCCCAACCTTCTCTTTTAAGGATATGCATTACAAAATAACAGTAGGACAATAGTTCAGGTATTGGCACACTATGGCTAGAGGCCAAATCTTGTCTGCTGAAGGCTGGAGAACTGGAAATGGTTTTTTATGTTTTTTAATATAATAAAACTTTATTTTAAAATGTAACAACCATTTTTCTTAGCTCCTGGCTCTACAATCACAGGGAATCAGATTGAATTTGGTGACTTTTGCTTAGTCTAAATGTTTTGGTTTAACCTGCATGAGGAACTTTTATCAGTTTTAACTATCAATTCTGCAATAATGCCCTGCACTATATCCATTTTCTCTCTTACCAAAGGCCTAATTAGTTTCTTTGAGGTGTCCTGGATGAAAGTTCAGGGGTGGGGGGAAGACTGCTCTCTGAATTAGATTGGTGAGCAGACAAAGGCATGGGACCCCTGACTGATGAAACTAGGAGCAATAGGTTCATATCTTTTCCCATGCTTTGACCTAATTAGAGTAATGATCAGACCTGGAGAAAGACGAAATCTTTGATGATTTCAGTTAATGAATGTATCTCTTGAATTCGTCTTTGACTAATTGGAAAGAAGAATCCATAGAACAGGGGTTCTTAACCTCTTTCGTCCCTTTGGCAAAGATTCATTGTTTATTGTTCACTTTCATAGTAGAAGGAAATGCTAACTTTCAGCTAAAGGTTAGTAAAAGTAAAGATACATTTTTTTCCCCAACCAAGTTAAAGAAAGTCCAGAAATCTATCCACAGACCCCTTAAGAGTTCTAGGTTAAGACTCCCTGCCTTAGAGGAGTGTTCAAAGAGGACTTGAATGGTTTCAGGAAAATGACTTACAAAATTAAGTGAATATTACCCTGTTTGATGAAGCAAACTGTCAACTTAATTGTTACCCAAGTTTTGAACCCTTGCTCAATCTTGACTGTGAAATTGTTCAGGAATACTTCAAAATTGTAACTTCAAAATGGCTTGGTAGAAGATTTCCAAGAACATGAGGTGACTGCCAATTTTACTTTTTTTCTAAGCAGAAACATGCTTAGATTAAGCTCAATTAATAAAATTGTTTCTGACGGTCTTATGTATCAAACTCAAGAGTACACTATTTTTCTTTCAACAAAGGTAAGAGCAAAGTCTCTAAAGTGCCCTTTTTCTCTTCCAGTTGTCATTGCCATTCTCTCTGGTTCTCCTTTCCTTTGTCCCAAGACAACAATAGTAACTTCAGAAACACCATTTTACTCCCTCTCATCACTCAAATGGGAGAGTAGGTTGAGAAGGGTAAAGATCCATAGTACTCAGTCAACAACATGGGATGAGTATGCCCAGTGCCCTGGGTTTAGGTGCATGAGGCAACTGGAGGCAGAAGACCCAATCCCTGGAGAACTGCAAATTCTGAAGGGGAAGACTAAATGCCTAAACATAGTTGAGAAGATTATTTTTATGGCAATTTATGGCAACTGTACAATTTCTCATGATGCACAGGTGCTGAAGTGCATCAATTTCCCACAGCTGTAGGAGGATGCTGGAGCCAGCTCCCCATTTAATTTTTAGTGTGACCACTTACACTTAGAATTTGCCAAAACTACTAATCAAAGTTTGATTTTTTTTGTTGCTGTTGCTGAAAGTCATGAAGAAAATGTTAATAATACAGATTAAACTTAAAAGTGTTTTTGGGTACATTTCTTCTTTGTTTTGAGACAGCTGGTTGTTAAACATTTAACAACATGCCGCTGATGGCTCCTTGGAGAAAATTACTTTTGAGGGAGGACTTGGTTTGGTTAGAAAGGAATACAGGTGTGTGTTGCCCTGGTGGTAGTTGAAGGAGGGGGAGTAAAAGAGGTCATTTTCTCTTATGTTCTATGTAAGCAGCACAATGTTTCCTGCTCTCCTATCCCCACCGTTAGCTATACATTGGTGTCTATACAAGTCCCTGGCTCTAAGGACATCATAGACTCAGAGGTAGTGGAGCTGGAAAAGCCTAGGAGTGTTCTAGTTCAGCACCTTCATCTCACAGATAAGGAAGTTTTGATCCAAAGAACGTGATTTACTCAAAGTCACACAAGTTGGTTATAGCAAAAAGGGGGCTACAGACTCACAGAATCTTCAAGGTGGAAGGCACTTTGGTGGGTGGAGGAGCCTCAAAAGTCATCTGTTCCAGCCCACCTCATTTTACAGAGGAGGAAAGAGTGACGATACATGATTTGCTAGGGGTCATAACAGTTATGTCAGAAATGAGATTAGAACTCAGGTCCAAGAGCAAGTGTAATTTCCACTCTAACATGATCTAACACGCTGCCTCCCTATGACTAGAGGTCATATAATCCCACCCTTACCTTAACAGGAACCTGTCCTTAAATATCACAGACAAGTACTTGAGCAGCTTCCAGAGCTGAAACTGAGGAAACTCATTCCATATTCAGACTATCTTTCCTTACATGGAGCCCAAACTTTACTAGAACCCTGTTCTAAGCCTCTTTTCACTATACACCAGCTAGCGTCAGGAAGACCTGGGTTCCAATTTGACCTCAGATACATACTAATTGTGCAACCCTGGGCAAGTCACTTAGCCTCTGTCTGCCTCAGTTTCCTCAACTTAAAAATGGGGATAATAATAGCACCTACTCTCGGGGTTGTTGTTGTGAGGCCCAAATGAGATGTTTGAAATGCCCTCAGCAGAACGCCTGGAACATAGTAGGTGCTTAATAAATGCTTCGCTTCCCTCCCCCTTCCTATTAGCATGCTCTCTTTTTCTTTAAGGGCACTTTTGATCAACTGGGCAACAAGTGTTCACGAGCACCCCTCTAAAGGTATACTGCGGAGAGATTACTGATCTCCATTGGCCCAGAAAGTTCCTATGCACCTATGAAATAACGTCTGATTCAGAACAAAAAAAAAGTGCTTTGGAGTAAGCACTATAACGCCTATGCTTGAGGCTGTATCTGCCCCCAACACGGGGCAACTAACGTCCCATTCAAGAACCGCCCCGACAAGTGCTCGCAGACACAGGCTTCCCCTTCCTTGTTCACTTTAGCACAGGGCGACAAGTGTGTGTGTGTGGGGTGGGGGGAACCTGAGAACCCAAAAGCCAGGGAGACAAAACCTGCGAGGTAGGCTAGGGCAGCGTCAGCCCCGCCTCCCCGAGGCCGGAGCTACCCCCTTCCTATCCCCCACCCCTTCCCCAAGCTTCTAATGTCTTGCTATCTGGTTCTCTTTAAACTTTGGATCCCCGTCCTGCGGCTTTTGGAGGCTCCCGCAAAGCCAAGAGAGAGCCCCGGGGGCTAGCACACACAAGTGCAAACAATTTATCCCAAGCCAGGTAATCCGAACTGCTTTATCCTGTCCCGCTTCCTACTTGGCAGTGGTTGGGCAGCTCCTAGGGAGCGGAGGAGGACTGGGACCAAGTACGAGACGAGAATAAACGTGCGCGGCTGAACAGCTGTCAGAGAAGCCCAGAGGAGGAGCACGGAGTGGCGGGGTAAGGTAAGGACTACCGGAATTTGCCCCCGAGCAACTGTGCAGCCTACGGAGAGGCGGCATCATGGCCTGCAACTTGGCCATCTGCTTCCTGCGGCTCTGACTTTCCAAAGTGGGGTGGAGGAGGGCCACTTCTTATGACCGAGAGAGAGGGAGGGAAAGAAAAAGAGAAGGAGGGAGAAGAAGAGAGACTGGCTGTCGTGGCTTTTTGGTATGTGGCCTGGCCAGATAGCCCTGGGGTTAGGATCCCAGAGTTCCCTAGGCCTGACTTGGTTTATGACCTTGCTCAGTTGAGTCCCTTCTGATCTCTTAATCTTGGGAGGTTGCCTCTGCGAAAAGAGAATATGTAATAATGTTGTAATTGGTATTAACTCAGTCAAACCCAAAGTTTGGGGAAATGAAACAAACACTGACTAGGTGCATTGCATTGCATAGTGTTGTGCCAGCCACTGTGGAAGTTTAGGTAAGATACAGCCATATGCCCGGAAAGACCTAAGACTCTAATAAAAACCAGGGCAGAGGTTTTCCTTGAAGGTTCCTAATGTCAGTAAAATCTTCAGTGACTGGAGCCGTTTCTTTTGTGTGTATGTGTTTTCTTTGCTTTCTATCAGTCAGCCTTTGTGCATGGTAGAAGCTTAATAAATGCTTATTGAGTTGAACTGTTTACTCATGTTATCTACAGGCAGGATGGCTAAAACAAAAGAGAGAGGAAAAAAAGAATAAAAGAAAGGATGGAAGAAAACCATCACGGTGTCTCCTAGAACAGAGTAAGAGAGGAAACCAATAGTTACTGGCTTTCCACTTCCTCTGTAGGCCCCCAGTATGTGTATATACTGTGGTCTGGCCTTGTGATTTTTCAGCCATGTAAGAAAGGCAAGTTGGGGGGAAATCTTGGACCCCTAAAATGATAGTAAAGTGGAGCTAGTTCAGTCCTTTAGAAAGAATGGGACTTCAAATATATTAACCTCTCATGGTATACATAAAAATACCTCCCAGAAGGTAACAGGGTATTTCCCCAGCATCCTGTAGGGATAACCTTAGAGTTACATCCTGTTTTTTTTCTGGAACAGCTCAGATTTCAGGAAAAGAAGATGTGCTTTCACTGAGGTCTTGTAAAAGGAATATCTTTTGTTGGTCCATGGAATCTGATTTTTGGTTTGGAAAATATGCTCAGTATAGGTAAACTGCCTTTTTAGGGTGATACTAGTAGGGATACTAGTAGGGAGCTGCATCTACCTGCCACCTCATGGAAACTCTACCTTGACAATTTGTTCCACTTTACCCACTGGGTAGAATAGTAGACCTCTGCTTGAATGTCTGTTTTGTTATTTTGGAAGGTTGTTGGGAGAAACCTGGTTGAGAAGGAGGCTTTCTGTCTTGGCTCTGTTTCACTGTCTCTAGAACTACATTTTTTCCGTAGAACCATAAAACTATTTTTGTTCAGTTGTTTCTGACTCTTCATGACCCCATTTGAGGTATTCTTAGCAAAGATACTGGAATGGTTTGCCATTTGCTTCTCTGACTCATTTTACAAATGAGGAAACTGAGGACTTGGCCAAGGTTACACAGCTAGTATGTGTTTGAAGCTAGATTTGAACTCAGGAAAATGAATCTTCCTAACTCTAGGCCCAGTGCCTTATCTACTTTGCCACCTATCTGCTTCTCGAAGTATAAAATCATCAAATATTAAGGCTGCAAGAGACCTAACTACCATCCAATCCCCTCATTTTACACATAAAGAAACAGGTCTAGAGTAAAGAGTGACTTGCTTCATCATGCAACTAATTATTCATAGAGCCAAGCACCCTCATTCCTAGTCTTGTGCTTTTCTACTTTATTTACACATTTACATATAACATTTGAAATCTCATTGTCTAGAATGTAGAGGAGACCCATATTCTCTTTATGGCCTTGCCATGACTCACTGGATAAGGGCCAGTTCAGTCCACCATTGTTCAAGTATAAGGTGAGCCATGGCTCAATCACAAAATGTCAGAGTTGGAAGGCGCCCCAGAGGTGAGCCAACCTGACTAGCATCTTGACAATAATCTCTTCCTATGTCCTTACATCCAACAAATGGCCATGTTGCATTTACTTGAAGATCACAAGGGAAGGGAAAGCCACTATCTCCTGAGGAGGCCTAACAGGCTGAAATTTGCCTCTGTACAGCTCCTAGTTCCAACCTCTGAAGACAAGAACAAATCTAATCCTTCTTCATAGATTTAGAGTTAGAAGGAACATTAGAAGTCATCTAGTCTAACTGCTTCATTTTACAGACAAGGAAATTGAGGCCCAGAGGGGTTAATTGACTTGCCCAGTATCATACAGCTACTAAGTGTCTAAGGAAGGATTTAACCTCAGGTCTCCTTGAGTCCAAGACCAGTGCTCTATCTACTGTGCATGCACCTCCTTGCCTTGCATATAACATTAAAAAAAACCAACCAAACAAACAAACCCTGAGTTCAGCTAGTATCTAAAGACCATACAGAAATCCTGAGTATGGTTAACCTTGTATCATTCAGGGTTTGCTCATCTCCCTTTTCTTTTCCTTTTCTCTTCTGGCCCTTGCTCCTAGGCTGCTTCTTAGCATCTTTCTCAGGGGCAAAGAGGGTCAAGGAACATTAGCACATCAGAGAAGAGGGGCACCAGGGCAGTTGTTTCTCCACTTTATCCAACCTAGGACACGAAATTCAGCAGGAGTGAGTGCTTTATGTTGCTTTGCATCCAGCTATGCACCAGTCCAACCGTCTGTGTAACTATGTCACATTCCCAGTACATGACACACAGACACATCTGTGCACATATGCATCCATACAGTTGCATCTTTCCTCTTAGGTCTGCCACATTAATGCTACTACCTCCCCCATCATGGTTAGAAATTGGCAAAAGGAAGTGAGGAAACACAGGACATTGTGACACATCAAGGGCGTTTTTTTTTGAGAGACACTAAAGTATTACACTACACTGATAAAGAATACCAACAATGTTTTATAGATTCATAGAATAATCAGAGCAGGAAGGAGTCCTGGAGACAATAACAACTCACATTTCTATAGGATTTTAAGGTTTACTAAGTGCTTTTCTGACGATCTACAAGGGGTAGATAATTTCAAGTATCATTTCCCCCATTTTGCAGATGAGGCACTAAAGATCAGGGAACTTCAAAGATGTGCTCAAACTCAAGTGGTTATTTAGTATTTATCATTCAATCAATAAGCATTATTAAGTACCTACTGTATGTCAGGCACTATTCTAAATGTTGGGGATACAAAAAGAGGCAGAAGAGATAGTGTAAGTGAAAGGAGTACCAGACTTGTTGGAACAGATCTGGGTTCAATCCTACCTTGGACATTTATTAGTTCTGTGACTATAAGGAAGTTGCTTAATTTCCTTGTTTATTGTCCTCAATTCAGTTAAACAAAAGTATATTAAAGACTTACTATGTGTAAGGTACCATGGTAGAGGCTGGGAATACAAAGATAAAAATCAAGATAGCTCCTGGCCTCAGGGAGCTTACATTCTACTGGTGCAACATAACACATACACAGATACTATATGATGTAAGATAGTTTGAGGAAGAAGAGAATACTAGCTGCACTGAGAGAATAAAGAAAGGTATCCTAGATGGGATGGCACCTGAGCTAAACTTCAAATCTTTCCATTTTGCCCCAGAGCCTCTCAAACCTATCAGCACATTTCTGAAGTTCTGCCATCTTCCATCCCTTATGATATGCCTTAGTCATAGGTTCCCAAAGTGGGCAATACTGCCCCCTGGTGGGTGCTGGAACTGTCCAGAGGAGTAGTAGTAGTTTGAAATGATGCAAATTAAAAAAAAACAAACCCGTTACAAGGTTAAAGAAAGTAGATTTCTAGGGGGGCGTTGAGTAATTTTTTTGGGAACCTCTACCTCAGGTGATTCTTTCATAGAGATACTCCACTTGGGAATTGACTCCATGGTCTCAAGGTGTTGTCTTTCAACTTGGGCAGGTATTTATTTATCCAGTGCCCACAGTACTTTCATTTGCTCCCACTTGGAGATCACCCTCAGGTTTGGGGACGAGAGATCAAGTTCTCCAGCTTCACATAGTATCTGTACAGATGTTGGGACCTGATTGTTAGGAGCATAGAAACAATTTCTACTGCATTGGTTTCTTGTTGGGGAAGCACAGGGGTCTCAGAAAACAAAAACTCTTTCCTTAAGCTTCTGAGTCAAATCCTTTACCAGAGATGCCATCTCCTCCATGTTTTGTCACTTCATCCAAGTCCTGATCTCTCCAGGAAGGATGATTGGGAATTATTTCTGTACCAGAAACTTCAAAATTTGTTCCTTTACCTGAATTTCTTGCCTCAGACACAGAAAGCAGAGCCATCAAATTGTCTCAGGGCTTCACTAGAAAAAACGTTGTCTGGAGACTGCTCATGGCCCAGAGCATTCTTTTTATATGTCTCTCTGTCTTAAGATTTTTATTTTTGCAAAATGTCAGCTAATTTATCTATCCTAGACTTTCCATTTGTTTGATTTTATCTCCCTAGGTTTCTGAATTCATATTCATTCATTCATTTAATCAACCAATCATCAAATATTTATCCAGTGATTACTGTCAGTAAGGCATTTTTCTAGTCTGGATAGGGAGGCTCCTTCATGGCATCCGACCTACACTCGGTGGCATCCAGGTCTGAGTGAGAGGCACCTGAAGATGGATCCCAGAAATTAAACTTGCATACTCAATTTTCCTATTTTTTTTTAGCTTTTGAATAATTTATTTTGATTTATCAACAATCACTTGCATATGCTTTTGAGTTTAAAATTTTTCTCCCCCTTCCTCCCCACCACCCTCCTGAAGGCGGCGCACAATCTGATATAGGCTATATATATATACGTTCTTATTAAACATATTTTCAGATTAGTGATGTTGTAAATAAAAATTAGAACCAATAGGAGGAACCACAAGAAAGAGGAAACAAAACTCAACACAAGAGAAAAGAAATAGCAAATAGTATGCTTCGATCTGCATTCAAATTCCATAGTTCTTTCTTTGGATATAGATAGCATTTTCCATCACGAGGCCTTTGGAGATGTCTTAGAATATATTCTGCTCCAGCCTTTTACCTTTATTCTGTGTGTGTCACTCTTTTTCAAATGTGTTTCGTGTAAACAACATATTGTAGCATTATGGTTTTTAATTCATTCTGCTATCTACTTCCGTTTTATGGGAGCATACTCAATTTTCAAATGGGTCTGGGATCTCACTGAAATTGTGGTTTCCTCCAACATTATAGAAGACTCATCCATGCCTGCTTGTCCTTTCAGTCAGTCAACAAACATTTAATAAGGACTTAACTATGTGCAAGGCACTGTGCTAAGCTTAGGAAATGCACATAGAAACAGAAAGATAGTCCCTGCCCTCTAGGGCAGGGCTTCCATTCTAATGAGGGAAGACTACTTTTCCAAGGGAGCTAAAGAGGAGGGGAAGGTAATTTTCCAAGGGCCATGATAGAGTAAGTCTTATGAAGAAGATGTGTCAGCAGTGTAGCCTAGAAAAATATGAAGACATCTTTGGCCTGGACCAAATAAGTCTGAGGTTCTGAGAGGAACCAGCCAATTAGACAGTGAATCCTCAAGAGCCAATGTTCTTCCAATGTAAGAAGTAATGCAGGGTTAGAGTGAACTTCCAAGGTGTGACTCTTGTCCATGCCCTTCCATAAGTTTACCGTTGGGGGTCTACTCACTGTGGGGTAGGTCTTCCCTGCTTTATTTGGACCCTGTGAGAGTATTGCTTGGGCATTCTTGCTGTTCACCTGGAATTCCTATGGCATAATTTGTTTAGGCTTTCCCCAGTTGAGGGGAACCTATTTGCTTCCAGGCCATCGCTAACACAAAAAAGGCTGCTATAAATATTTTTGTAAATGAATGTCTTTCTCCTCTCTCTTTTATCTCCTGGTTGTGGGTACCACTAGGTCAAAGTCCATGTGATTTTTAGGGGCATGATCCAAAATTGCTATACAGAATGACTCAACTAATTCAAAGTTATTGCTATATCCGTGCCTGTCTTCGTACAGCCCATCTAACAATTGACTTTCTGATTTTGTTATCTTTATCAATCAGATGTGAGGTTGAAACTTAAAATTATTTTAATTTGAATTTAATTATTAGAGATTTGGAGTATTTTTTTTTTAATATAGCTTGGGTTTCTCCCATTGAGACCTGCCAGCTCATGTCCTTTTACTATCTATTGGAGAATGACTGTCATTTTTATATATATGAATCAGTTCTTATAGATCTTATATATCAGACCTTTATTAGAGAAACTTGATCTAATTTTTTTCTAGGTTCATAGTTGTTGATGTTTTCTTAGTCATTCTCCTTTTAAAAAATTATAGTCCCAGATGTTTCACATGCTTTTGGTATCTTCCTCTCATTCAGATAACTTGTGTATTGATCCCTCAGTGCTCTCACAATTGTGTTTTCTTGGGGATCTTTTCTGTATATTCTTGATTTTATCCACGGCTGTCTTTGTTCTAATAAGTACCATTTCTGAGTCTCCAATAAGCACAGCCGGGACTGTATTAGGGTAGGATTGTCCTTAATAGTGAAAATAGTTTATCTTCTATTTGTTGTTCTCCTGTTTTTGTCCTTAAATGCTTCTGGGTTTAGTTGACTCTCTCTAAGCTTTCTTTAAACCAGTTTGACCCTTCAGTGATTCACTTTGTGTTATGATATGATAATTCTCATAATTGTTCATTATTCTTTGCAGAATTTTATAAATGAGTTTATATTCCAAATTGGTGAAGCCTTTGGCAACATGTTTCTCCATTTATTAGGTAAAAAGTTTGCTTACTCAAGTGCTTTCTGGGGACTTTTGCTCTTCTTGTTGTAACCACAATGGTTAAACTTTTGATTTTGACCCCTGCCTCCCTCAATCTGCCCTCCCATCTATCATCCCCGTCCCTTTTCTTTCCCTTTCCCCTTACTAATTCTTCCCTCATTTCTATCCTCCCTCTCCCTTTTCTCTCCCCTCTCCCCTCCTACTGCCTATAGGGAAAGTTAGATTTCTATACCTCACTGAGTATGTTATTCCCTCCTTGAGCCAAATCCAATGAGAATAAGATTCAAACAATGCTCATCTTCCTCCTTTCTTTCCCTCCTGCAAAGACTTGTACCTCTTCATGTGATGTAATTTACACTTTTTTTTTACCTCCTCCTTTCCTCTTCTCCCATTACATTCCCTTGTCACCACTTAATTAGGTTTTTTATCATCATATCAAAGTCAATTTATACCCACCCCCTCTGTCAATGTATATCCCTTCTAAATGTCATAATAAATATACAGTTCTTAAAAGTTACAAGTATCATCTTCCCATGTAGGGATGTAAACAGTTTCCTATTATTGAATAACATGTTTTTTTTTTTCTTTCCGGTTTACCTTTTTATGCCTCTCTTGAGTCTTGTATTTGAGGATCAAATTTTCCACTGATGTGTGGTCTTTACATCAGGAAAGTTTGGAAGCCCCCTATTTCATTGAATGTCCATCTCCTCTCCTAAAAGATTATACTCAATTTCACTGGGCAGTTAATCCTTAATTGTAATCCAAGTTCCTTTGCCTTACAGAGTATCATATTCCAAGACCTCTGATCTTTTAATGTAGAAGCTGCAAGGTCCTGCATAATCCTGACTATGGTTCCATGGTATTTAAATTGTTTCTTTCTGGCTGCTTGCAGTATTTTCTCTGTGACCTGATAATTCTGGAATTTGGCTACAGTATTCCTTGGTGTTTTCAATTTGGGATCTCTTTTAGGAGGGGTGGATTCTTTCTATGACTATTTTACCCTCTGGTTTTAGGGCCTCAGGGCAGTTTCCCTTGATGAGCTCTTGAAAGATGCTGTCCAGGCTCTTTTTTTTGTTTGTTTGTTTGTTTGTTTTGCTGGGGATAAATTAATTAATTTATTTTTAGTTTTCAACATTCACTTTCACAAAATTTTGAGTTCCAAATTGTCTCCCCATCTTTCCCCTACCCCCACCCCAAGATGGCGTGCATTCTGAATACCCTTTCGCTTGATCTGTCCTCTCTTCTATCACCCCACCACCCCTTTCTCTTATCCCCTTCCCCTTCTGTTTTCCTGTAGGGCAGGATAGATTTGAATACCCCATTGTCTGTATGTCTTATTTCCCAGTTGCGTGTATAAACAATCTTTAACATTTGTTTTTAAAACTTTGGGTTCCAAATTCTCTCCCTTTTTCACTTCCCATCCACCCTCATTGAGAAGGCAAGCAACTCGATACAGGTTATACATGTGTAGTCATGCAAAACACTTCCATGATAGACGTGTTGTGAAAAACTAACTATATTTCCCTTCATCCTATCCCATCTCCCATTTATTCTGTTCTCTCTTTGGACCCTGTCCCTCCTCAAAAGTGTTTGCTTCTGATTACCCCCTCCCCTAATCTGCCCTCCCTTCTATCATCCCCCCCTCTCTTACCCTCTTCCCCCCTATTTTCCTGTAGGGCAAAATAAATTTCCATACCCAATTCAGTGTGTATGTTATTCCCTCCTTAAGCCAAATCTGATGAGAGTAAGATTCATTCATTCCCTTTCACCTCCCCCATGTCCCCCTCCACGGTAAAAGTTTTTTCTTCCCTCTATTATGTGAGATAATTTACCTCATTCTACCTCTCCCTTTGTCCTTCTCCAAGTATAATCTTCTCTCACCCCTTAATTTTATTCTCCACATATCATCCCTTCATATTCAACTCACCCTGTGCCCTCCGTCTATATACATTCCCTCCAACTACCCTAATACTGAGAAAGGTCTCATGAGTTACAAATATCATCTTTCCATGTAGGAATGTAAACAGTTCAACTTCAATCAGTCCCTTATGATTTTTCTCTCCTATTTACATTTTCATGCTTCTCATGAGTCTTGTATTTGAAAGTCAAATTTTCTATTTATCTCTGGTCTTTTCATCAAGAATGCTTGAAAGTCTTCTATTTCACTGAATGTCTATTTTTGACCCTGAAGGATTATACTCAGTTTTTCTGGGTAGGTGATTCTTGGTTTTAATCCTATCTCCTTTGACCTCTGGAATATCCTATTCTAAGCCCTCTGATCCTTTAATGTAGAAGCTGCTAAATCTTGTGTTATCCTGTTTGTGTTTCCACAATACTTGAATTGTTTCTTTCTGGCTGCTTGCAGTATTCTCTCCTTGACCTGGGAACTCTGGAATTTGGCTATAATTTTCCTAGGAGTTTTCCTTTTGGAATCTCTTTCAGGAGGTGGATTATTTCAATTTCTATTTTACCCTCTGGTTCTAGAACATTAGGGTAGTTTTCCTTGATATTAAAGATGAAGTCTAGGCTGTTTTTTTGATCATGGCTTTCAGGTAGTCCAATAATTTTTAAACTACCTCTCCTGGATCTATTTTCCCAGTCAGTTGTTTTTCCAATGAGCTATTTTATGTTGTCTTCTATTTTTTTCATTCTCTTGATTTTGTTTACCTAATTCTTGATGTCTCATAGAGTCATTAGCTTCCATTTGTCCAACTTTAATTTTTAATGAATTGTTTTCTTCAGTTAGCTTTTGTACCTCCTTGTTCATTTGGCCAATTCTACTTTTTAAGGAGTTGTTTTCTTCAGTGTACTTTCCCCCCCCATTTTGTCAATTGTATTTTTAAAGGAATTGTTCAATTTTTCTTCTACCTCTCTTATTTGACTTTTAAAATCTTTGTAAGAAGGCTTTTTGGGCTTGAGATCAGTTCATATTCCCCTTTGAGATTTTGGATGTGGGTATATTATTGACAGTGTTGTCCTCTTCTGAATTTGAGCTTTGATATTCCCTGTCACTATAATACTTCTCTGTGGTCATTGTTTTTTTTTTGTTGTTGCTTTTTGCTCGCATTGTTTCCTTTTTTTCTGGCTTTTAAAGTTGATCTCTGCTTCTGGGGCACAGGGAGCACTGTCCCATCGTTCTTGTGCTGGGGCTAGGGGTCTGGGTACTGGTTTTGTGTGCTGGGGCCTCATGTGCTGGCAGCTAGTGGTTGTAGGGTCTGGTTACTTACCTGGTGCTGAGTTGGAGCTGGTGGTGGTGGCTGGTGTGTGCCTAGTGTTGGTGCTTGCCTACTCCACCACCCTGGGGCTTAGGCTCTCTCCATGGTTTGCTGAGGTGGGGCTTGATGTTGACTTGCTGGGATGCCTCCTGTTTTGTACTGGATCCCTTTAGCCATGGTAAGAGGGACTTTTCCTGTTAATTCCACTAGCCCCTCAAGCTAAAAGACTTCCACACCTTGTCTTTCTGCTGGCTCTACTGTTCTAGGATTTTTCCTAGGGCAATATTCTCTGGGTTTTTCAAGGTCAATAAGGGAGGGTGAGAGCACCTTTCTGCTTAATCTGCCATCTTGGCTCCCAGAAGTCAAAATAGGTGACTTTCAAACATTCTGTCTGTGGGCTGATAGCTCCAGAGGCAGCAGCTGCCAATTCAGTCACTCCTGAGGACTTCCCTATCTTTGCTGGGGTTGGGTCTATGCTGGCACGGCCTTCACAGGACTGAACTCTTCTCTCAGCCTGGTGTGACAGACCTTTCCCATCTACCCTCCAGGTTGTCTTGGGCTGGAAATCTGTCTCACTTTGTTACTTTGTGGGTTCTGCCACTTTAGAATTTGTTCAGAGTCACTTTTTAAAGGTATTTGAAGGGGTTTAGGGGAGATCTCAGGCAAGTCCCTGCCTTCACTCCACCATCTTGCCTCCACCCCCCCCCCCCCCCCCCCACCCCCTGTATAAAAATTTTATAATTATTATTGGTGTCATTTCTAACATCCTTTTCCCATTTCTCATTGCAGATTACTTATTTAAACTTAGTTGTTTCAATTGTGTGCCATTTTTTTGTATTCTTTTTTCTTGATTTCATAATATGTGGTTAAATTACCTAAGCCCAAAATTATATATCTGAGATATCCCCATTGCCTTTTGAAAATGAACAGGACCCACAGTACAGTGAGTTGTTAGAAGAGATGGACATCAGTGACTTCCATGAGACCCTTACAGAAAGAATTAGCAACTCTCTAAGACTATAGACTTCATATCTCTGCTGTATAACCTTCCACTGAGCAGAGAGGTGAGAGGAACTAGGTTTAAAACTCATGCTAGAAGTGTCCAGGGCTCTATTTGCCCCCTTCCTTTCCTTCATGTATTCTCAGTCTTCCCAAGTGTGCATGTTTCTTGTTATTCAGCCTTACTCTCTCTCCTCCCATCCCCCACCCTCGTGACTCACTGTGGAGTAGCATTTGGGAAAGAACCAGTAAAATGAGGTATCAAGAACAATGGACTAATTATTACTTCTAACAGGAAGTCAATCTCCTATTACCTGGGCCATTGGTTTATTTTTTCATTTTATTTACTTTTGAGATTACACATCATTGACCTTGGGAATTTCCAGCCCTAAATGATAAGTGGATAAAGTCTTTTTTTAATTGCTAAGGCAGGCTGGAGTACTCCCATTATAGAAATGAGCTCAGAAGAAGATACACAGCTACTTTCCCCAATCCTGTCAAGTCCAAATATTGAACTTCTGGGACCTCTCCTTTGGTCTTGTCCCAAAAGATACTCATTTTTATCTTGCATACCATATAAATTGTTACCTTTATCTGTCTGGGGAGTTAGGAAGCAGTTTATGTATTTTCTAATTATTTGTCAGTTTCTCTGTCTTACAGATTATAGGCTCATAGAAGTCAGAGATAGTTTATTTGTCGATTAATAAATAAAAATTTATTGAGGTCTTGTGCTTTAAGTACTGTGGAGATTTCAAAGACTGGGAAGATACAATCCATATCCTGGAAGAGCTTAAAGTTTTTTTTTAATGGAAGAGATAAGGCATACATATGAAAAGATAACATAATATAAGGAAGCAGGTACTAAGTACCAGGAACAACAAATGATGCCTGGAGGAAGGAGATATGGGGAAATAAGGAGTAGGCCTCACAAAGAATATTGGGCATGAGCTGAATTGTCAAACATGGCTAGTTCTGAAGAGATAGATAGAATCCCAGAAGAGTATGGAGTACCTTCTTTTCTTCCTCTTCATCTTCCAAATTCCTCCCCATCCTTTAAAACCCAACTCACCGGCCACTTTATCTGGGGGACTCTTCCCATGTTAGCTAGTTAATTTTTTTTTACTTCTCATATATCATTATTATTATTATAATCATCTGTGCATATGTCTGAATCTCCTGTAATACTGTAGCTTTCATACAAGGGCCTTTATCTAAACTTTAAAAGCCACGTAAGTGACCGTAATAATTCTCAACACAGATAATAGGTTAAAGAAATATTTATTGAATTGACTCAGGAAGGTAACATGAGCAAATACATGGAAGCTGGCATTCATAAACTATGTTTATAGACTCTATCCACTCATTTCAGTGAGCAGTGATGCTGTTAATAACTCACTTTTACAGTTCTCTAAGGTGTACAATTTCCTCCCCCCACAGGAAGGTAGGTAGTACAAGTAATTGTATCCTCATTTCACAGGTGAAGAAACAGAGGTTCAGAAAAGTGAAATGATTTGCCCAAAGTAACATAGCTAGTATGTGCCATGGTAGACCAGTCTGGCTGGAGGGGAGAGTTCAGGTGGGGGAATCTGTTTCTATGTAACTTAACTCTATAAGGCCCTCAGATTCTCACACATATAGGTGTTTTTATTTATTTGTTTGCTTTTTATTTGGCTTGGAGACCAATTTTGCCAGCAGAACATTATTGTTTCTTAAAAAACAAAATAACACAACTTTCTCCCCACCCCAGCGCACACACACACACACACACACACACACACACATATACATGTACTTGCACATGGAAGAAGCACAAAAGCACAAAAAAAAAGCTCAGAGCACAGAAGTTATAAAGCTTTTCATATTCTGTAATCCACTTTTACAACCCCCTTAAAGGGTGTTTTTTTAAAAGCATCATGTTCCCTTATCTATGTAAAAAATCCAAAACTTGGTTTAAAAAAAGGCAGAATTCTATTTGATATGGAAATTTCCTTGGTTGCTGATTGGTGACCTTTGCCATGCCATGTGATGACTCATCAAAGCCTGTGAGGTCCCAAGGGATGCTTCTTGTTGAAGAGTCATTATTTTAACATTTTCATATGCTATTAAAAATACAAAGCCATACACACACACACACGTCTACTTTTATAAAGAAGAAATATGTCTCTATGTAAAAATACATATATTTATACATGAGAAAAATGTATTTGTGTGTAGACATATTTTTACACAATATATCTATATATGTATATATATAGACACACACACATATATATGTTAAATATTTTCTCATGTATAAAAAAAAACAGGACAAAAGTAGACTTTGAGATAAAAAGGTCAAGAAGTGAGATAGAAAAATCCTCTTAAAAATGTATCTAAAAGACTAAGAATTAACTTTACTATCCAAAAGACTAAGTTCTAGACAAGTTGCCCCTGTGTTTTGAGAGATATTTTTCCAAAATTTTGAGTCCAGAGATTATTGGTGGGACTTATCAATACCCAGGACATCCTATGATCTGAATCATTCTCACTCGACCTTTTTAAAATTGTAAAAGCAACCAAAGAGACTTTCATGTCTAATTCTCTCTATAGGAAATTTCTACTTAAAAGAACACTGTGAAAAAATGCTGGAATCATCTCTTCGCCTCTCCCCTACCCATGTTCAACAAACATGTAACACCTGCATGTTAAAGGAATAACTACCAGGTGTTGTTGAAGGTAACACAGAATGTCCCTCTCTTCACCCCTCAAAGGTACAGGATGGGTCCAGTGGGTGTCCAGAAATAGAGGGTGTAGAGGCTTTGGCCATTCTGGCTCTAAGCAGGATGCAGCTGGCTGTCTCTAATTGGTAAGTGGAAAGGAAGGCTTGGCTTAGGTCATAAGCCAAGATAAGTGTTTGAAGAGCATTTTGATTAAGGTAAATCTTAATGATGAAGAAAACCCTTAGATGGCAAGAAGGAACCTGGGGTCATATTATTGGTAGAATAGCTATTGCAGGGTCCTGGGAGGGAAATTTCTACTTTTAGAGGTAAAAGTGAGACATATGGAGAGCCTGTATTAACAGTGCCCTTCCCACTGTTAATACAGGTTCTCAATATGTCAAGTGGTACATGCCAGTGTGTGACTCTCATCTACAGAGAGAGAGAGAGAAAGAGAGAACACAGAACCATTCAGAAGGGTACCAACTGATTGCCAACAAGCTTGTAAATTGTCCAAGGGTTCTAGCCTTTCTACTGCCAGAACAGATCTAGGATCAGCATCCTCTTTGTTCCTATACATATGGGACTTTTGGACCAGGAATTATCCTCCTGTGAGTGGAAGATAAATAAGATTGTTTGTAGGGGTCAGCTGCTAGGGAAGGGAAGGGGAGATGTACATTCTCTTTGTTTCTGTGGGTAAAGTCAGCTGACTCTTACCGCAGATATTATTATCAGGCTGGAATAGATCAAGAGAAACCAGTTGTTCATATCTTTCTCTGCTGTTATACTGCCCTAGCCAGGGTTTACACCCTGGCTTTTGTTTCACATCTGTTCTTGGCTTGGGTTAAAATTATGTCTTAGTTAAAGATCTCAGCAGAATGAGGCTCTTCCCTCTGAAGTTATTTATGGAGGGGTGAGGGGGTGGGGGGTGAGGCATGCTCTTGTGCTCTACAGCTTCAGGTACATGGGCATGTTACTTTGCACTTTCTTTTGGTTACTCAACGGGACTTCTCTAGAAGACATACTTCCACTTTTGTTCATTTCCTTTAATAAATCATTCAAAAAGGATCTACTCGATGTACTAGAGACTTTCTTTCATGACACTTCTTGGAAGGTAGTCATTGTTGTAAGATGTTATAGCCACCAATACATCCCTCTATTGTTGTTATTTTGGTCACCTATGATTTAGATTCTTAAGAAATAATGTGTATATAACCATATAGCTATGGTAGGATACTAATGTTAAAAAGGATGCATTTTGTGTAGGAAAAGCAACTTGGGATTATTAAAAATGCTACACAAATTCCTAAATGCAATCCAGCAAGATCTTCCCTGTTTTCAGTTCTGGGCTTAGTCCATAATTCATTTGTAATGCCTATCTCAGATATGGTAACTAATGGACTAACTCAATGGTCTATCCAACTACATGTCATAATCTGGGTGACAGCCATTTTCTTTTTAATTTTTTTTAATTTATGGAATAAAACAAACATTTCCGTACATAGTACTTACTTTTTTGATTGTCCTTGCAGGAAGTAGATTACTGTTTTGGCCTTTTTGATCATCGTTCTGTCTGGTGCTTTTTTAGATCTTTACTGAGGTGTTTACGGGAGAGTTGGGCTTACCTACATCATTTCATGTTTCTGTTTTAACCACTTCCACTTCCTCATGTAGCTTGTAGTGGGGTGTGATAGTCTAAATATTGTGGTTCCACTGTCATCAATAATTAAAATAGCTCACTTAAAGGAAAGAGACGTAATCTATTTCATTTTGGGTCTATTTGTTGTCTTTCTTTACAATTTCATTTGCAAGTTTTTGAGATGACTAGCTTAGTTGGGTCTGACATTAAATTTTCTACAGGCTTGTTTTCTTCTCTATTGCTTTTTACTGTTTTTGTAAGGTGATACTGCTGGAAATCTTCAATCATTTTCCTCCATAACATTTTGCAAATGAATTTGTAATATGAGCTAATGTTTCCTTTGGTTGTCACATCCCTCTGCTTGGTAAGAACAAACATTTGATACTGAAGGGCTTTTGTGACTTCCTTGTTTCGGTGACCATTTTACCTTGGTTAATCTTCTCTAAGGAATATTAATAATCAGATAGGAATAATAGTATAGGAATAGTAATAATCAGCAATAATTTCTAAACTTTTGTCTATTTGCCATTATGTAGTCAGTACTTTGATTAGTTTGCAACAATCATAATTACGTGAAGCAATTTCTTCTCATTGTTACCCATTCTTCTGATTTAGTGTCAATTTTAATCTTAGATCTAATTGTCAATGATATAACTACACACAGCTACCTCTAAAATGGCGTTCACAGAAGAAACAAAGCTATCACTCTTCGCAGGTGATATGATGATATACTTAGAGAATCCTAGAGAATCAAGTAAAAAACTACTCGAAATAATAAACAACTTTAGCAAAGTTGCAGGCTACGAAATAAAGTGACATAAATCATTGGCATTTCTATAAATTACCAACAAGGTCCAACAGCAAGAGATAGAAAGAGAAATCCCATTTAAAGTTACTATAGACATTATAAAATACTTGAGTCTACCTACTGAAACAAACCCAGTAACTATATAAACATAATTATGAAACATTTTTCACACATATAAAGCCAGATCTAAATAATTGGAAAAACATCAGTTGCTCATGGGTAGGCCGTGGGAATATAATAAAAATGACAATTCTACCTAAATTAATTTACTTATTCAGTGCCATACCAACCAAACTACCAAAAAATTATTTTGTAGAGCTAGAAAAAATAATAACAAGATTCATTTGGAAGAACGAAAGTTCCAGAATATCAAGGGAACTAATGGAAAGAAATGAGGAGGAAGGTGGCCTAGCCATACCAGACCTTAAGTTATAAAGCAGCAATCATCAGAACTTCTGGGTACTGGCTAAGAAATAGAGTGGTGGATCAATGGAATAGGTTAAGAATGCAAGACGCAATAGTCAGTGACTGTAGTAATCTATTATTTGATAAACCCAAAGACCCCAGCTTTTGGAATAAGAACTTACTCTTTGACAAAAGCTGCTGGGAAAACTGGAAAAGAGTATGGCAGAAACTAGGCATAGACCAAAATATTACACTGTATGCCAAAATAAAGTCAAAATGGATTCAGGATTTAGATGTAAAGGCTGATACTATAAGCAAACTGGGAGAGCATGGAATAGTTCATCTGTCAGATTTATGGAGAACAGAAGAATTATGACCAAACAGAAGATATAGAGATCATTATGAAATGCAAAATGGATAATTTTGATTGTATTAAATTGAAAAGTTTTCGCACAAACAAAGCCAATGCAACGATTAAGAGGGAAGCAGAAAACTGGAAAAGAATTTTTACAACCAGTGTCTCTGATAAAGCCCTCATTTCTAAAATATATAGAGGACTAAGTCAAATTTGTAAGGATACAAGTCATTCCCCAATTGATAAATGGTCAAAGGATATGAACAGGCAGTTCTCAGATGAAGATATTAAAGTCATCTATAGTCATATGAAAAAATGCTCTAAATCATTATTGATTAGAGAAATGCAAATCAAAGCAACTCTGAGGTACCACATCACACCTATCAGATTGGCCAACATGATAAAATGTTGGAGAAGATGTGGGAAAATTGAAACAGTAATGCATTGTTGGTGGAGTTGTGAACTGATCCAACCATTTTGGAGAGCAATTTGGAACTATGCCCAAAGGGCTATAAAAATGTACATACCCCTTGACCCAGCAATAGCACTTCTAGGGCGGTATTCCAAAGAGATCATAAAAATGGGGAAAAAACCCACATGTACAAAAATATTTATAGCAGCTCTTTATGTGGTGGCAAAGAATTGGAAATTGAGGGGATGTTCATCAGTTGGGAATGGCTGAACAAGTTGTGGTATATGAATGTAATGGAATGCTGTTATAGTGCTATAAGAAATGATAAGCAGGCAGACTTCAGAAATTCATGCCCAAGTGAAGAATTCACCCCATGATGTCATTGGTCCTCTTCAAAGATGAAGGACCAACAACAACAACAACAGCCTTTGACACTGTAGACCACCTTGTCCTCTTGGATACTCTCTCCTCTCTAGGTTTTCAGTGCATTGTTGTCTCCTGGTTCTCCTCCTACTTCTCTGAAGGCCCAGTGTCTTTTGTTAGTTCTCCATCTAGGTTACAAACACTAGCCTTGGGAGTACTCTAAGGCTCTGTCCTGGACTGTCTTCTCTTTTCTCCCTATATTGTCTAGCTTAGGAATCTCATTAGTTCTCATGCGCTCAATGATCATTTCTATGCGGATGATCCCCAGATCTTTCTGTCCGGCCCTAGTCTCTCTTGAGTTCCAGTCCTACTGATTAACTGTCTTTTGGACATCTCAAGCACAACATGTCCCAAACAAAACTCATTATCTTTTCTCCAAAATTCTACCCTCTTCTCAATTTTCTTATTATTGGGGGAGGGAGGTACCACCATCCTCCAAGTCTCCCAAGTATGCAAGCTCTGTGTCTTCCCTGGCTCTTCACTCACACTCATCCCACATAGTGGACTGCAATCTGCTAGAGAAAGTGGGAAGGAATGGGATCAAGTTTGCATTTAGAGAGTTTTACCTTGGGAACAAGAAGAGCAATCTTATCACCAGATAAGGGGCAGCTAAGTGCCCAGTGGATAGAATGCTAGGCCAAGAGTCAAGAAAATCTGAGTTCAAATGTGGCCTCAGACACTTACCAGCTGTGTGACCCTGGGCAAGTAACTTCACCCTGTTTGCCTCAGTTTCCTCATCTATAAAATGAGCTGGAGAAAAAAAATGGCAAACTGCTCCAGTGTCTTTGCCAAGAAAATCCCAAATGGGGTCATAAAGAGTCAGAACCAACTGAAACAAGTGAATAACAACAACAAATCAGAGCATGGTGTGCTATTTTGTCAGTTTTCTAGACTAGCAGAAAATGTTACTAATGCAAACTAACCTTAAAAGCATATCACGTATGCATTTTTAAAAGTCAGTTGTCAAGCATTTACCAGCATATCTCTGCATAATATCATGTTTGACATGCTATATTGAAAAGTGTAATTAATCCAGACAGTTGCAGATTAGGTCATTGAATTTATAAAGAGTTAGATAGTCCCTGGGAGGGTGTGCCTAGTACATTGTGGAAAAATTTGCACTTCTTGCTGTTCTCTGGGGGATAGAGGAGGAAGCTTTTGTGGCTTGAGTTCTTAAAATTTCTTTTTAGTGCTACCATAGGGCTGCCTACACTGTTCTATAAAAGCTACCCCATTTGGGATATGTATGGAAACAAAATCTTAAAAACAATAGCTCTGATGTCCATGAAATATTACAGTTTACAAAACATTATCCTCATAACAAACCCATAAATTAGATAATGCAAGTGTCATTATCCCTACTTTACAGAGTAGGAAATTTAGGCCCAAAGAGTTGCCTTTCTGATTCTTTTGGTTTGTCAAAGGTTGTACAGTTACTGAGTGGCAGATCTCATACCTAAGCCCATATAGTGTGCTTGGTAGTCCTTGAAAGACCAGCAGATACCAGCAGAGCAATGTAGCCACTAGAGGTGCTACACCCAGTCGAAAGAAGGCTTAGGGAAAGCAGTGTGATGATATTACCAGAAGCCATATGTGGGCTTGTGTAAATTAGGTGATTTCAGGCCCTTGCATGTTGGTATCTGGGCTACATTTGTTCTCTATGGGTTTGTCCTTCATGCCTGATCTTCGTTCATGCCTCCTTTCCCCCTAATGGTGTGTGTATTTGTAAGTTATTGCATTTGTGGGAGAGTGTATTTATGTGGGAGAGTTTTTATTAGTGACTTTTCTTACTATGCTATTTCTTTATTTTAAAATATTTTAGATGCCATAATTTGATGTAACTTTATTTTTTGTTTACTATTTTATTTTTCCCAATTACAGGTAGAAGCCATGTTTAATATTCTTATTTTAAATTTTGAGTACTGAACTCTCTGTCTTACTCTCTTCTCCCCTTTCCACCCTCCCAGTTGAGAAGGCAATATGCTACTTCTTGAAATGTTTTTGCTTTCATCAAATTTTATTCTCTGGCAGATTAGAGAAAAAAATAAATAGGTCAGGCCTTGTGAGTTATTGTTGTGAATCGATGTATACACACATATCTTTTACCTGAGGTAACTAACCTGGGGGGTGTCCCACATTTCACTTGGGGATGCTCCAGATTGACAACACTTAAAATGAGCACTAAAATTTAAGATGATCAAATGTCCTATGAAATGGTATTTATTCTTACCTTTGGGCACATATTAAATCCAACTCCCTGCTAAATTCTTTATTTGCTTCTCTTTCATTCTTTCTATAAGAATTTACTAAGGACCTCTTATGTTCTGGCCACTGTCTTAGGCACTAGGGAAAGAAAAGCAAAAATAAACAGCCCTTGACCTAAAGAAGATAACATTTTATTAGGGAAAAGAGTAGGAATACCAACAAATCAATACAGAATAAATACAAGTGTTTTCTGTGAGAAGGAACTAGCAAGTAGAGGGTAAACGATAGGTTTCCTATAGGAGGTGGAACTTGAGCTGAGCCGAGTGCTTTAGGAATACCAATTTGGCAGCTATGTGGAGGACAGACTGGAGAGTCGAGGGACTGGAAGGGGAGAGATTCTTTAGGAAACTATTGCAATAATCCAGGTGAGAAGTGTTGAGATCCCAAAGTAGGGTAGTGACTTCCTGAGTGGGGAGGAGACAGATATGAGATGTGTTATGGAGACAGAATTAAGAAATTTAGGGGCAACTAGGTGGCGCAGTGGATAGAGCACTGGAGGACCTGAGTTCAAATCCAGCCTCAGACACTTGACACTAACTAGCTGTGTGACCTTGGGCAAATCACTTAGCCCCATTGCCTAACCCCCCCTCCCAAAAAAAAAGAAAGAAAAGAAAGAAATTTGATACCTGGTTGAGTATTGGAGCTAAGAGAGAAGGAAGAGTCCAGAGTTTTGAATTGCTGTGATTAAAGGGGTGATGTCTTCAACAGAGGTAAGGAAGTTATGGAGAGAGGAGGTTTCAGGGGAAATATAATATCCTGATGAGGATATGTTGAGTTTGAGATGCCTTTAGGCCAGCAAGTTGAATGAGAGGAAATTTTAACTTGCTGGGCTATGGTCTCCTTATTTGTAAAATGGTTGACTTGTTACTAAATGATCCTGATGGCCCCTTACATGACAGCTAAATTGACTTACTCTTTGCCCTCCATATGTACTATTCTTTCACTAAGTCTGGAATGCTTTCTTCCTCTTTGATGTGTTGAATTCTTGACTATCTTTTGTAGTCCAGATCACATGCTACTTGCTCCAGGAAGTCGACCCAGATTGCCAAAGTTGGCAATGACCTTACTCATTAGACTTCCCATGGTACTTTGTTCTTGTTTTTATACTGTGTTATGCTTCGTTAATCTTATATAATTTTGTATTCTGCTCTTCTGTGTTTGTTTGTTATCTCCATTTTACATTGTAAATTCTGTGAGGAGCTTGTGTAATATATAAACTTTTTATTTCCTCTAGCACTAAGCACACTATTCTGGGCAAATTAGTATTTAATAATTGTTTTTGAATTAGTAAATAAATGAATACAATTTCTATAGCCTGTCCTCTCCTGACCCTGTGCTTTTGCATGTATGTAGCCAAGTAGATGTTTTTTGTGTCACCTCCTTCTAGTGATTTGTACAACAGTCTTGTATAACAGTAGGTGGAGGTGTTTGAAGGGGAAGAAAAGAATAACAACACTTTTTTTTTTGGTAAGTTATTTATTTTAAACTTGAATACAAAATGAGAAAAGAAAAAAAAAGACATTGCCATGTGTACAGCAGAACATAAGAGAGGATTCAATATAAAACAATAAATTTCCATTTCAAGAAAACCTATATAATAAATACTACATATTGTTTTCAAAGCTGCCCAGGTTTTCTTTGCTTCCTTCTAGCTTTTCTTTTGTTCTCCACTGTGCTTTTTCCTTTTTCCTTTATTTTTCCCCTCCCCTTCCCTGCTACCCTACAGAAGGCTACAACTAAACAAATGTATATATATATATATATATATATATATATATATATACATGTGTGTGTGTGTATACATATACATAGATATCTATAAACATACATATAAACATTCACACAGATATATGTGTATATATAAAAGACTGTACTATGCTTATTTGCTTATTTCTGCTTGTCATCTATTTTTTTAAAGCTGGATAGCATCTTCCTTCATAAGTCTAAGTCTTTCCATGTTTTTCTAAATCACCCAGCTCACCATTTCCTACACCACAGTGATATTCCAACCCAATCACATCCTATCTGAGAGACTGTCTGTGAAAGTTTCCCCCGTTTTTCTTCATTCCTTCTGTTCTTGGTTATATAGGTTTTATTTGTACAGGAAGATTTTAATTTAAAATAATCAAAATTATTCATTTTACACTTCAACAATATTCTCACCTTATAATATAGTTTAAGTAGTGATACTGCTGAATCTGCTTCCTTTATATCTTTTTTCCCTGGTTTCTTTGAAGTTCCTGACCTTTTGTTCTTCCAAATGAATTTTGTTAGTATTTTTTTCTAACTCAGGAAGATAATTTTTTAGTAATTTAATTGGCACGGCATTGACTAAATAGATTAAAATTATAATTTTTTAAATTATATTGGCTTTGTCTACCCATGGATGACATATTACTTCAGTTATTTAGATCTGACTTTATTTGAATAAAAACTATTTTATGTTATGTTCATATAGTTCCTGTGTCTGTTTTGCCAGGTATACTCTCAGGTATTTTATACTGTCTGGTTATTTTAAATGGTCTAAAACAATATTAAATAATATTACTGACACATAGTGTAGTTTCTTTGTTTTTGTCTTTTGATTAAATCTATTTTAGCTTTAACTTTGTATGAGATCATGATTACTAGCCCTATTTTTTTACATAATAAAATTTACTCCAGCTCTTTATTTTATCTTTTTGTGTATCTCTCATTTTTATAGCATTTCTTGAAAGCAGCAGACTGTTGAATTCAAATTTTTAATCTGTTATCAGTTTTCATTTTATGGGTAAATTAATTCCATTCACATTCTAAGCTATTCTAAGCTTGTTGTATATTTTCCTCCTTCCTATTTTTCCTTGCTATTCTTCTCATTTTATTCCTACCCTTCCTTACTCCTCTGCTTTACTTCTACTTATTTTCTTGCCCTCCTATTCCTTAACCTACCCACCACTCTAAGAGTCCCTCCCTTATCCTCTCCCCCCACCCTATCCCCTTGTCCTCTTATTTCTTTCTGATTTTAGAAGACTTTTATACACTTTCAAATATATATGTTGTTCCCTCTTTAACCCATTCCCAATAAGAGTAAGGTCTCAGCACTACCCACCCTTCCCTCTACTAACTTATTCTGTATCAGTTTTTTTATGCCTTATTTGTATGAGATAATTATTCCTTTTTATCTCTCCCTACATAGTTTTATTTTTTTAGAATCACTCCATCATGCATAGTTCAGCCCAAGCCTTTCTTTCAAGCTACTCAAATAATGATAACAGTCATAAGAATACTGATAATATTTTCAAATATAAGGAGTAAACAATTTGACCTTATTGAGTCCCTTATAATTGGTCTTTAATGTTTAACTTACATTTCTCCTGAATGTTATATGTCAAATTTTTCTCTAAGTTCTGCTGTTTTGAAAGTCTTTCAGTTAATTAAATATCCATTTTTTTATTCAGGATTATACTTAACTTTGCTGGGTAAGTTACCTTTAGTCGTAACCCCAGCTCTTTTACTCTATGAAATGTACTGTTCCAAGACCTATGGTTCTTCAACATAGTAGCTGCTAGGTCTTGTGTAATCCTTATTGTAGCTCCATGATATTTAAATTTCTTTTTCTTGTTGCTTCCAATATTTTCTCCTTAACCTGGGAGCTTTGAGACTTGGCTATGATATTCCTATAAGTTTTCCTCCTGGGATCTCTTTCAGGTGGTGATCAGTGGATTTTTTCTGTTTCTCCTTTGCCTTCTTGTTCTAGAACTTCAGGGCAATTTTCCTTGATAATTTCTTGTAATATTGCATCAAGATTCTTTTTTATAATAATTTTCAGGTAGTTTCACTATTCTTTTATTATTTCTCCTCTATTCTCCAGATCATTTGTTTTTCTGATGAGATGTTTCACATTCTCTTCTATTTTTTCATTCTTTTGATTTTGTTTTATTATTTCTTGGTGTCTTAGAACATCATTACATTCCCTTTGCCCAATTCTAGTTTTCAAGGAATTATTTTCTTCCTTAAGTTTTTGATTCTGTATTTCAAATTGTTTGACTTTCTTTTCATAATTTTCTTGGATTGCTCTTTTTTTTTCTAATTTTTCCTCGATTTCTCTTATTTGATTTTTAAAATCCTTTTTAAGTTTTTCCAAGAATTCTTTTTATGCTTGAGACCATGTGACATTTCTCATTGAAAAAAGAGTGGCTTTTTTTTTAAGCTCCATTATCTTTTTCTGAATATGAATGCAGATTTCTTCTGTCCCCATACTAGCTATCTATGGTTGGGTTCTTTCTCCTTTGCTTACTCATTACTTATTTTACTTTATTTTGTTTTTAGCAGCAATTAATGTAATCAAATTCTAGTCCTGACATATGGAGGATGATGCCCCCAACCCTCAGGTCCTTGTTACTGTTATTTTCTGAGATCTATTCCGGGGCTCAACCTTGGGCTCTCCTTTCCATTCCTAAGCCACAGGTAGGGCCCCCAGCTACACTATCCTGCTTCTGGAGGTGTTTGTACTTTACTCAAGCTGAACCTCCACTCTTGGAGGTTGGGTCTTTCCTGGGGTCTTCTCAGTTGTCTTAGGAGAATTGACTTGTTTATTTCTGCTGCTCTATGTTCCTTCTGAGGTAATTTCTGTCTTTTTTTGTGGAGGAAATTTGGAGAGTTGAAAGTTTTCTGACCTACTCCACCACCTTCCCAGAGTCCTCTCCCAATAATACTTAAAAAAAACTATTATTCATGGCACTTTTTAAAAAGAAATTTGAGTTCTCAATTTTTACCATCACTCCAGCCTCTTCTACCCTCACTGAGAAGGCAAACAATATAATACCAGTTATACATGTGAAATCATGCGAAATGTATTTCCATATTAGCAATGTCACCAAAAAGCCAGAAAAATAAAGAAAGTGAGAAAATTATACTTCAAAATGCACTCAGAGTTCATTAGTTTTCTCTCTGGAGATGGATAGCATTTTTCATTATGAGTCTTTTGGAATTGTCTTGGATCATTGTATTGATTAGAATAGCTAAATCTTTCACAATTGATCATCATTACAATATTGCTGTTACTGTGTACAATTATCTCCTAGTTCTGCTCACTTCATTATGCATCTGTTCATGTAGTTCTTTTCAGGTTTTTCTGAAACCATACCCCTCGTTATTTCTTATGCCATAAAATATAATTTCCCTGATTATCTCTTTCAATTAAATCTATCTTTGCTTTTGCATTGCCTGAGATAATGGTTGCTACCCCTGCCTTTTTTACTTCAGCTAAAGCAGAATAGATTCTGCTCCAATCCCTTATTTTAACTTTGTATATGTATCTTTCCATTTCAAGTATATCTCTGGTAAACATCATATTTTTGTATTCTCATTTCTAATCCATTCTGCTATCCATTTCCATTTTATCAGTGGGTTTATCCTATTCAGAGTTACGATTATTAACTGTGTATTTCCTTTCCTCCTATTTTTCTTTTATCTTTCTCTCTCTTTTTATATTGTCCTTCCTCAAGAGTCTATTTTGTTTCTGACCACTGCATCCCTTAATTTGATCTCCTTTTTCTCATTCCCCTTTTTCTTTCCTTCCCATCTTATTTCCCTGTTGGATAGGATAGATTTCTATACCCAACTGAATGTGTATATATATTCTTCTCTCTTTGAACCAATTCCAGTGAGAATGAGTTTCAAGCATTGCCTGCCACCTACCCAATTTCCCTTTCCATTATAAAAGCCTTTTCTTGTATACCTCTTTTACGTGAGAACATTTCCCCCATTCTACCTCTCCCTTATCCCTTTTCTAGGGGCATCCCTCTTTCTCACCCCTTGATTTTGTTTTTGAGATCACCAACATAATCAACTTACATCCATGCTTTCTTTCCACGTAGACTCTTTTAAACTAACCTAATAATAATTAAGTTCTTAGGAAATACATGTATCAACTTCTCACATAGGAATGTAAATAATTTAGCTTTATTGAATCCTTTATGATTTCTCTTTCACATTTATCTTTTTATACTTCTCTTGAATCTTGTGTTTGTCAAATTTTCTATTAAGCTCTGGTCTTTTAATCAGGAATGCCTGAAAGTCCTCTATTTAATGAAATGTCTATTTTTTTCCCCCCTGAAGTATTTCCTGAATACTTAGTTTTACTGAGTAGATTATTCTTTATGGTAATACTAACTCCTTTGCTTTTCAAAATATCATATTCCAAGCCTCCCACTCCACTGCTAAATCTTGTGTGATCCTAACTGGGGCTCCACAATATTTGAGTTTTTTTTTTCTTTTTTCCTGGCTGCTTGTAATATTTTCTTCTTAACTTGGGAGCTCTGGAACTTGGCTATAATATTCCTGAGAGTTTTCATTTTGGGATCTCTTTCAGGAGGTTATGGGTGGATTCTCTCAATTTCTATTTTATCCTCTGGATCTCAGATATTAGGGCAGTTTTCCTTGATAATTTCTTGAATTATAATGGCTAGGCTTTATTTTAAACCATGGCTTTTAGATAGTCCAAAAATTCCTAAATTATATCTGCTCAATCTATTTTCCACATCATTTGTTTTTCTGATGAGATATTTCACATTTTCTTTTATATATCATTCTTTTGACATTTTATTGTTTCTTAATATCTTGTGAAGTCATTAGCTTCTACTTGCCCACTTCTGATTTTTTTTTTGTTTTTTGTTTTTTTGTTTTTGTTTTTAGGCAATTGAGGTTAAGTGACTTGCCCAGAGTCACACAGCTAGTAAGTGTCAAGTGTTTAGTCTGAGGCCGGAGTTGAACTCAGGTCCTCCTGACTTCAGGGCCAGCGTTCTATCCGCTGCACCACCTAGCTGCCCCATCCCACTTCTGATTTTTAAGGAATTTTTTTTCCAGGGAGTTTTTGTACCTCCTTTTCCATGTAGTCTATTCTGCTTTTTAAGGAGTTCTTTTCTTCATTGAATTTTTGTGCCTCATTTAGCATTTAGCCAATTCTGTTTTTTTAAGATTCTTTTTCTTCAGTATTTTTTATACCTCTTTTACCAAGCTATTACTTTTCTTTTCATAATTTTCTTGCATCACTCTCATTTCTTTTCCTGACTTTTCCTCTATTACTCTTATATTTTTCTTTAATTCTTCCAGAAATTCTTGTTGCATTTTTCTTTGATGTTTTGCTTGTTGCTGTTTTCATATTGTTGTCTTCTTCTGAGTTTGTGTCTTGGTCTTCTCTGCCATTGTAGTAGCTTTTTATGTTCAAGTTCTTTGTTATTGTTGTTGTTGTTTATTATTTGCTCATTTTCCCAGCCTATTTCTTGCCTTTGAATTTTATGTTAAAGTTGGGCTCTGCTCATCCAGGGATGGAGAGGCAGTATCTCAAGCTTCAGGCTTTGTCATGCCACTGTTTTCAGAGCTAGCTCTGGGGATCTGCAGATTTTCAGGCTTCCAACATGGTTTGATCCAAGGAGAGATGTGGTCACTGCTCTCCTGGTCTGTGCTCTGGTTTTTACCCAGGAAGGGCCCCTGTTCTCCTGCAGCTAAAAGCACTAGTGCTCTTCTCTGCCCTAGAACTGCTGAGAGAGCCCCTGCTCCCTTATGACCAACCACAAGCACTCTTCTCCACCTTGGAACTGCAACCCAGAAATTTGTATGGGCAATAGAGTTGCCAATCAGTGCCAGGTTTTACACCCAGGGCCAACAAAAGGTCCCCTTGTAATCTCTTTCTGACTAAGGTAATTGTCCAATTTCCTTACTGTCTCTGGGCTGAGAGTTCCTGAAGATGCTGGTGCTGCCACTGTTGCAACTGCCTCCAAAGCTCATTGCTGGTGCTACCACTGCCTGTGCTCCAGGCCTGTCCCTACCCCAGTGTCACACTTTCCCACTGATCTCCTAAGTTATCTTAGGTTGGAAAAATGTCTTACCCTGACATTTTGTTGACTTTGCTGCTTCAGAATTTTATTTGAGGCATTATTTTAAAATTGTTTGGAGAGGAATGTTGGGAGAGTTTAACTGAGTTACTGCCTCTACTCTGCCATATTGGCTCCACCCCTGTGTGATTGGAGCTTATGGTCATTTTATGACCTAATGAAACTATGAGTTTCATATATCTGTCAGCTGAAGTATATCTTCTTCCCCTCCTTTCCTTTCCTTCCTTCATCCATCTCTTCTTCCCTACTTTCTTTCTTCCTTCCCTCCTTCCTTTTATCCTTTTTCTCTCCTTCCTTCCTTCCTTCCTTCCTTTTTATCAACCATCTGGAGAATAGCTTGGCATGGTAGCTAGACTGCTGGATTTGGAGTCAGGAAGATGGGTTAAATCCTGCCTCTAACACTTAATAGGCAAGCCATTCTATTTCTTTGTGACTCAGGCAACTTTATAGGACTCATCAATTGAGCCATATGTGAGTTACAGTCTGCATTGGTTAAGGAAGTAGATAAGTATGCTCTCTCACACACACACACACACACACACACACGCACATGCACACACACATGCACTCTCTCATATACACATATGCATTAGAAAAGCTTCATAGAGAAGTAGATAGAATATTAGACAAAGTAAGGAAGATATGTCCAAATCCTGTCTTTGACACTCATTTGGTGATCTTGGGCAGATTCTCAGACTTTTCTACTTATTGTGTTTATGTTTTACATTGGTTAACTAAAAAAACACATACAGACATACATAGATGCAATACTAGATTATGAGGAAATAATCACATTTCAGAAACTTGGTACAGCATGTATCTAGCCTGGCACCTGAAATAAGAAACCACAAGTATGGTGTACATTCAGGAGATAGAGCATTCCTGAGCTACTCTTCATCTCTATACACACATAGAAAATGACACTCCACATTCCCCATACCTCTACCCAGTAGCATCTTAAATGGAATAATACTATAGATTTTCTTTTTCCCAGGGAAATATTTGAGTCATAAAGGAAATAAGAAGTCTGGGGCTTAGTAGGCAAAGACAGTCTTTTATTTTGAGTCTCACCTTGGTTGGTAGGATTGGACTTGTTTTTATCCATCCCAGAGGAGCCCACTGAGTGGTGCAAGGTAATAGCTAAAGAGTATAAAAGACTGGACAGACAAAGTTTGGCCAAGGATATTATTGAAGAATGCGGAGATGGAGGGTATGGAATAGAGAGCATGAAAGGCCGTGTTGTGTAGGGGTCACTAGTAAGTGATCTTGGCCAAGGCATTTCATGTCTCTGGGTTTCAGTTTCTTCATCAGCAAAATGAGAGAGACTAGATTTTTCCTATTTTATTGTAAGGATACATCTAGCTCTAAATCCTATGGTGATCCTTAAGACTAGGGATATAAGGAATTTAAAATTTCATAATTTATTTTGTACAACTGAAAACAGAGAATCTCCCATCTTAAGAGACAGGTACCAGAAAAGGTCATGGGGCACCTGGGCAGGGTCTTAGAAATGATAGCATGTTGAAGATTAAGAGACAACAATGATCATCTAGTCCAATGGTTTTCAGAGTGTAGTCTGTGGACTCCTGGGATCCCTGAGACCCTTTTAGGAGGTCTACAAGGTCAAAATTATTTTCATAATAATAATGAGATGTTACTTGTCTTTTAAAATACTTCTCCTTTTTCTAACTACATATCTAGATGAGGCCTGATTTTCTACAAACACTTCAACCAGAACAGTATGTCACAACAGCTTGAATGTAGAAGTAGAAGAATTCAACTGTCTTCTGCTAAGCCAGATATTAAAAAGATTTACAAAAATACAATACAATGCATTGCATGAAATACAGTTTACAAGTCTGTATAAAAGAGTGGACATACATCAGATTGCCTGCCATCTTGAGGAGGGGGGGAATGGAGGGAGGGGGGAGAAAAGTTAGAACTCAAAATCTTATAGAAGTGAATGTTGAAAACTAAAAACAAATAAATAAAATTTTAGAAAAAGAGTAGTCAGTCAAAATTTGGCCAAGTTGATTAATGCCAAAGTAAGGAAGTCTTCACTCTCTCTATTCCTTTTGCAGATGACATCATCCTGATTCTTCAAGGAAGCTGGCTCAGAGACATGGTCAGGTGATATGATTGCTTGACAAAGGGGTGTAGCCTTTACATGGATTGTTATTCTTCATAAATTTTATTGTCTGGGAATTCCATTACACATAATCTATCTCAACTGGATCTCTCCCCAAGGAGAGCAAGAAGCTAGAAGAAAACCAGAGGAGTAAATGTCCTGAGTGTTGAGAGAGAGAAACTCCAAGTATAAGGAATTGAGCTTGGCCTTAAAGCAGGTGTGTGACCATCTATGTCACTTGTTCTTTTGATAAAAATGTGAGGAGTAAAGATCAAGATTCTGTATGGGGATGGAGGTGGGGGAAGGCCACAAGAAGGCTGAGAACAATCAACAAAGGCTTTGTGTGGTGGTGGTGGTGGTGGTGATGATGATGGTGGTGGTGGTGGTAGTGAGGTGGTGGCTTGGGGTAACTGATCTCGTGAAAATCCAGCCAGTTGGCCAATAAGACCAACCTTAGAAAACATCTGGGTTTCATGTACTTTCAGTTTCACACATTCAGAGGACGGTCTTAATAGGTTTAATCGTCTAACATTTTTTTCTTTCTGGTCTGGTGAGGGTGCTTGATTTCTTAGATAGAAAAGAGATAATACAGAGCTGACCAAATGTTTTCCTCAGGATCAGAATTGTTACCCTAATCCTAAAGAAATTTCCCTGGTGGTGTGTGGGCATAAAAGCCTAACATTTATATGTGGATGGGAAACTGGGGTGTCATCTAGTACAGTCCCTTCATTTTACAGATGAGGAAACTGAACCCCAGAGAAAGGAGTGACTTGTTTAAAGTCACAAAGGTAGCAGAGGTAGCAAGGTCCTAAACTTTTGATACTCCTGTGGATGATATGGTTAAAAGAGCAGCACAGTAGGAGTTGGCTACCCCCCACCCCAAAAATGCTTAGTGAAAATAACTCACTGTTCTGTGCTTAATAAATGCTTATTGACTGACTGGCTCACTGTTAGCTTTGTAAACTGTAAAGGTCTGTCTTGTAATCTCTTAGCCACAGTTCTCTACAGTTTGCAAAGGGCTTTCTTTGTGTGAGAGACGTAGTGTAAATATTATTTTAACTTTACTGGTGAGGAAAATCAAGTCTCAGAGTGAGATTGTCCAAGGTCACATAGCTAGCAAATTTCAGAACCAGAATTCAGACGCAGGTTTTATTACTTCAAGTCTAATATGATTTCCATTACAAAATGCCTCACCTCTTGGGGATTTGCCTGGCATTATAGGTCACTTTCTTCCCCCATACCCCCTACACACACACCTCCCTCACCAGGTCAGATATGTATATTTGGTTCAAGTATGGTACAGTGCCAGTTTGGAAGCACTGACTAGCCAGCCATACAACTCATTGAGCCCATCTCATACAGTCCATTGTTTGGATACTTATGATATTTATTGTCATAACTTCATCTTGATTGGCAGTTCCTGGAGAGTAAGGAGAGTGCTTTGGGACTTCCCATAAATTTCTGCCTTGAACATAGTAAATGCCCAATAAATATTTATTGATTGACTTCCATTACATTAAGGAACCATAGTCCCATATTTTTTGATCATTCAGGCACCATCAGAATAAGAATCAGAGGATCGTAGGTTTTAGATTTGAAAGAGACCATAGAGTCCTTACTCCCTCATTTTACAGTTAGGGAAATTGAGACCAAGATCAGTGAATATTTATCAGATATTTGATAAGAGCAAGGCATGTACTAAATACTTCTGCTGCCGGAGCTTGGTGTGATGTCACTCACAGCAGCAAATCTGTCAAGGTTTTAGGCCAGTGCAAGGTGTAACAATGCCACTTATTTATCACAGAATTTCAGAACTGAATTGGACGTTAAAGGTCACCTAGGCACAGAATCTAGTTAGGAGAAAGCTCAGAGGATACCTTATCCAACGTGGAACTGCCCCCAGTCATCTAATTACTAACCCAGTACTCTTTTCATTCTGCTACTATGCTCCCTAGGCCAGAGATACCTAAGTACGTCTGTTCCAACTGTAAACTGGAGGAAGGGTGATATCCACCTCTGACCGTTGTGTTCTCATGGGTAGCAGAATCAGTAAGACATATGAGTGCTATGGAAATCCATTGAAAGCTCCCTCTGGATGATCCCTCTGTAGTTCACCTCTTGATTATCTGGAATTAGAATTCATTATGATTGGTTATGATGATGAAATAGAAACTATCTCTGAACACAATGGGATTAGAGAAACTATTACCAGATTTTTCTAGGAATGGATAAGTTTTTCCAGGAGAGGCATTTCCTTTCTCTCCTCCATGCCCTTTCATGGTTCAGTGAGTGACAGTTAATTTATGTGTGTTTCTTGTGTCCCTTGTTTTTACCAGGGGGATGGCAGTGGTAAGGAGTAAGTTGAGTTGGGCTTAAATCATAAGACAAATTAATGAGAATAACATGGCAGACTGTTTCTGCCTGTCTCTGGGCATCAGTTATGTTATGTTGTTTGAATAAAAGAAGAAAGATTTAGAAGTAGAGAACACCAAAACACCAAAACATTGTGTCACCTACTGGCTGGCTATGGTTCTTATATGAGGCTAGTAAAATAGGGGAAATTCTATGGCCTCCAATCTTGTCATGCACCTCCCTACCATTTTCAGTCAATTCAGCAATTTAAACAACATTTAAAAAAACAACTTTATTGTTGCCTTTTGTTTTTAACACTATACTTGTAGGACCAATTCATAGCTGTGCCAACAGTGCATGAGACCCAAGAGGTTTTGTGGTTGAGTCAGGATTGACTCATTTGACACCAGATCTAATGCTCTTCACACTTTACGCTTAAACTGCCCTGCCCCTGTTGAATTCTGCCTTGAAACAACATGAAAGCATAAAAAAATTATGCATAGTCAGTAATTAAAATAATTGTGTCTGACAATGTTTCCCATCTTACACATCCATAGTTCCCACCTTGAAACTGAGAGGAAGAAAGTATGTTTCCTTTTTAGTTGTAATTGTTCATTATAATTTGTGATAATTCAATGGCTTTTTATCATCTTTATTATTGTAGTCATTGAGTGTATTATTATCTTGCTTTTGCTTTCTTTCCATCACTTCATTTGAGTCTTCCTATGTTGTTTTTTTTTCCTGAATTCCTTGTTTTAATTTTTTTTTTTTGAGAAAATAGCTGGGTGGTAGGGTGGATCAAATGCCAGATATGAAGTCAAGAAGACCTGATTTTCAACCTGCCTCAGATGATTACTAGGTATATGACCCTAGCCAAGTTACTTAATCACTGTCTGCCTTACTATCCTCATCTGTAAAATTGGGAAAATAAAAGCACCTACCTCACAGGGTTAAATTAGAAAAAAACTGAAAACACAATGGAGAATGGATGAACAAATTGTGATATGTAAATGAAATAGAATATTAATGTGTTGTCATAATAGCAGCTAGTATCTATTTATTGCTTTAAGGTTTGCAAAGCTATTTACATATATTATCTCATTTGATCCTACTATGAGAAAGACTGTGCTAGGCACTGGGATTACAGAGACAGAAAACAAAATATGTAATACTCACCCAAAAGGAACTAAAGCAAAGAAGGAGAGAATGGTTGATGATGTAGAGGGGATGTGAGGTATGGAAAAGGGAGATGAGGGAACTCCTGAAGGATGAATAAATCAACAAGCACTGTTAAAATGCCTACTGTGTTCAAGGTATTGTGTTACCTTGGGGAAACAAAGCAAAAGCCAAAACAATCCCTGTTCTCAAGAAGTTTCCATTCTAATGGGGGAGACAAGATGTATAAATAGGTACATGCAAGAAGGGATGGAAGTGAGCCTTAGAGGGGAATTGTGTTGATTTCCTCAGGAAAGTAGAAATGAGCTTGTCTTTGGAGAGAACAGACTCTCATAGGAGTAGAATCTACTCATAGGAATAGAATCAAGGGCTTCAGGGGAAAGAAGAAGTTTGGAATGATGAGGTGGAGTTTGTAAGTAGATTCAGTAGGATAGACTCAATCAAGGAAGAATAAAAGGATTGTTCTGAAGCACTGAGAGCCCAGATGAAAAGACAAACATATATATGCAGTGGACCCAAGCACCAGGTGTGTGACTTCCCCTGGTTCTTTTTATCAGCACTGGAGTAGGTGTTGAGAAGGATGATCGGGAGGGGATGGGGATAATGATCTAGGAGGAGTGAAGATGGGAAGGATGACAATGTAGTAGGGGAAAGGTAGTGGGGAAAAGATGGAGTTCAGAGTGTCAAGGAATCCAAGAAGTGGAGGAAAGTATATAGTTGGATTGCTACCTATTGTGTCAGGATGAATTAGGGAGGAAAGTGAGGCCATAGTAGGGGTGATAGACTAAGAGAACAGGCAGAACAGGTCCTGGAGATTGTGGTGGGGCTGAAGAATAGGTTTAGGAATGAAGGAAAGGGACCATAGGTCATAGAAACATAGATAATTGGTTCATAGATTTACAGCAGGAAGGGACATTAGAGGCCAACCAGGCCAACCTCTTCATTTTACAGATAAGAAAATTGAGACAGAGGTGGGGTAACTGGCAAAAAGTCATAGAGATTGTAAGTGACAAGGCTGGAAAGAGAACCAAAATCCAACTTTCTTTCCATTACATCAGGCTTCTTCTAAAAGATGAAAGATGGAAGGACATACAGGTGATGATGATCAAAGAATGAAATACCTGAGTTCATGAAATCATTGATTTAGAGCTGGAAAGAACCTTCAATGCCATCTTGTACAACTTATTAATTTTACAGAAGTGTTTTGCCTTTTTTTGTATTCTAGGACTTAGCACAGTGTCTGGCACATAGTAGGTACTTAATGAGTACTTATTGATTGGCTGGCCGATAAGGAAACATGAATCCCATAGAGGTTCTGTGATGCCATAACATCACATAGGTAGTGGGGGTCAAGCTATGGTTTTGAGAGGTGTGGTATAGTGATGGAGGTGGCTGAACTAGAGTGAATCTGTAGGTTATGGGAGTTGATGTTTGAAAAGACACCACTGTGTATATTGAAATTTCCAAATGTGAAGATAGAAGCTGGGGTATAGACAGTGGTGTTCTGGTAAATGCCTAATGACTGGTTCTCTAGAGAGAAAATATACTTGTGACCCACTTTAAAATTCAATCTGCATTACCAACATTTTCTCCATCATTTTCATAAGGCTGGACAATCAACAAATCAGTAACTCAAGCTGTGATTTGTAGCATTTGCTAATTTCTGAGATGTAAGTGCTCACACTGAAAATTCAACAGTTTGAGTTGGCTCCAGCATACCCCTTGGTATAGAGGCAGATTATCAATCTGGTGCTGAAGTCTCAGAGAAAGGAGGGCAAGTGACCTAGAGCCTGATACATTACTGCAATAAGGATCTGCACTCAGGTACAGATACTCCTCTGTACCTTCATGATTTTTAACTCTTCCAACTATCAAAGGTTGAAAATAGTTCCTCTCAGTTTCCTTATTTGTTACATGGGTGTGTTCCACTAAATACTCTCTAAGTTTTCCTTCTAAATACTAAATGCCGAAGTGTACCATATAGGGGAAAAGATTTTGGGTTTGGAGGCAAAGGTATGAATTCAAATCCCAGCTGTGACTTCTATACCTGTGTGACCTCAGGAAATTGACAATCTTTCAGCCTCAGTTTTTTTTAATCTATAGAATGAAAAATGAGAATAGTAACTCTTGTGCTACCTATCTCATGGGTTTCTTGTGAGGAAAGTGCTTTGTGAACCTTAAGGCACTCTTTCAGTGTGAGTTACTCAAACCTTCCATGTCCAAAACTCATTATCTTTCTTTTTTTTTAACTTTAAAAGATTTATTGATGGCTTTTGTTCATTATCCAAATTATTTTCTAGTATATGGCCTCTCTCAATAGAACTCCCCCTTGTTTTTTCCCACTTAATATTACTTTATTTTTTCCAATTACATGTAAAGCTAGTTTTCAACACTCACTTTTATAAGATTTTGAGTTCCAAATTTTTTTCTCCCTCTCACCCCCCCTCAAAATGGCAAGCAATCTGATATAGGCTATATATGTACAATCATATTAAATGTATTTCCACACTAGTCATGTTGTGAGAGAAGAATCAGAACAAAAGGAAAAACCATGAGAAGCATAAAAAAATTTTTTTAAAGGGAAAATAGTATGCTTTGATCTGCATTCAGATTCCATAGTTCTTTCTCTGGATAGTATTTTCCATCATAAATCTTTTGGAATTGTCTTAGATCATTGTATTGATGAGAAAAGCTAAGTCTATCAAAACGGGTCATTGCACAATGGTGTATAGTGTTCTTCTGGTTCTGCTCACTTCACTCAGCATCAGTTCATGTAAGTCTTTCCAGGTTTTTCTGAAATCTGCCTGCTAATCATTTCTTATAACACAGTAGTATTCCATTACATTCATATACTATAACTTGTCCAGACATTTCCCAATTGATGGGCATCCCCTCAATGTCCAATTCTTTGCCACCATGAAAAGAGCTGCTATAAATATTATTGTACATGTAGAACTCCCCCTTGTCACAAAGAAAAATAGCTAAGCAAAACCAAACAAGTCTGACGGTGCATGCAACATTCTGCATCCATAATCCTCCACCTCTCTCTTGGCAAGTGATATCATCAATCATCCTCAGGGACTAAGACTAGTAATTACATTTAATCTAAGTTCAGCTACTTTTTAATGCTATTTCAATTTGCTTTATTGTCGTCATTTTGCATATTATTCTCATGGTTCTGCTTTTTTTCCCCTCACTGTGCCATTTCATATAAAACTTCTCATGTTTCTCTGAATTCCTCATATTCATTGTTAATCATAGAATTTTAGAGTTGAAAGGTGTCTCAGTGGCCATACTATCTCATTTACATATTGAAATTTATTCAGTCATTCCACAATCAATGGACACTCACTTTTCCCCACTTTTTTCCTACCCCAAAGAGTTCAGCTATGAATATTTTGGTATACTTAGAACCTTTGTTTTGGTCTTTGACCTTGAGATCACAGGCCAACTAGTGGGATCCTAAGGTATGAACAGTTTTGTGACTTTTTTGGTGTAATTTTGAATTCTTTTCTTTATATAAAAAATACTTTCCTTTTTTTTTTGGGTTGCTCTTAATAAACATGAGTATTGACAAACATGAATATTTCCATATATAAAGACCAGAAGAGGATCATATATGAAACCCTGCATCTCCATCATATACAGCTTGCATTTCTTTGAAAATTCATAAAATAAATTCCACAATTTTTATTTAATATTTTATTTTTCCCCAATTACATGTAAAAACAATTTTACTTTTTTTTTAAATTTGGAGTTCCAAATCCTCTTCTTCCCTCCTCTCCCCCCTCATTGAGAAGGAAAGCAATTTGATATAGGTAATAAATGTGCAGTCATGAAAAACATATCTTCGTATTAGTCATATTGTGAAAGAAGACACAGGAAAAAAAAGAAAGAACATAAAAGAAAAATAAAGAAAGCAAAAAAGAATGAAAGTATGCTTCAATCCACATTTAGACTCTCACCAGTTCTTTCTCTGGAGGTGGATAGCATTTTTTCAATCATACGTCCTTCAGAATTGTTTTGAATCATTGTATTGCTGAAAATAGCTGTCATTTATAGCTGATCATCATACAATATTGCTGTTACTGTGTATAATGTCCTCCTGGTTCTGTTTACTTCACCTTGAATTAGTTCATTTAAGTCTTTTCTGAAAGCATCCTACTTGTTATTTCTTATAGCACAATAGTATTCCATCACAATCATATACCACAAACTTGTTCATCCATTTCCCATTTGATGGGCATCCCCTCAATTTCCAATTTTTGCCGCCACAGAAAGAGCTGCTATATAATATTTTTGTACATATAGAACCTTCTTTTTGTTTTATTACAAGATGTCATTTCTAAAATGATATCACATAATAGTGGTGGTATTATACATTCCTACTTTATCCTTGATCATACTGGAAAAGCCTCTAGTGTTTACCCAATACAAATAAAGTTGGCACTTGGTTTTAGATAGATATTATTTGCATTTTACATAAAGACCCAATTATTCCTATGATTTTCCATGTTTTTAATAGAGATATGTATTTTGTTAAGAATTCCTTACCTTGAAGATAGCAAATTGGGTATTAAGTTCCTTGAGAAAAGGGAAGGGATAACCTGGGAGAGTCCTGTGGACAACAGCCACCATGATCTGTGTTGGTTAAAAAATTTTAATAGAGTAGATTTTAAAAGATGCCAGAGTAGAGGCAACCCAGCTGAACTCTCTCAATATTCCCTTCCAACCAACCTTAAAATAGCTCCTTAAATCAAATTTTGGAGGACAGAGCCAACAAAAAATCAGAATGAAACATTTTTCTGGCCTAAGAAAGCTTGAGTCAGCAGGAGAAGTTTGTGACATGGGGTGAAAGCCTGTTTGGAGCTCACACATGTGGTTGTCTACAACTGTAGCAACAGCTTCAGGAGCTCTGAGCCCAGAGATAAAAAGAGGATCAGACAACTGGTTAGAAAGAGATTACAGGGGACCCTTTTTTGGCACTGGGTATAGCTGGCACTGATTGGCAGCTCTATTGCCCATATGTAGTTCTGGGTTGTAGTTCCAGGATGCAGAGGAATGCTAGTGGTGGGTCACAAGAGAACAGGGGCCCTGGTTGCAATTCCAAGGCAAAGAAAGTACTAAGACTTATGCTGGCTGGTACTTTGCCAGCACTTCCCATCTCACACAATTGATTCTAAAGTTGTTCAGAGAGACCTTGAGAGTGTCCTTGTATTGCTTCCCCTGGCCATGTGACCATGTGACCATGTGACCATGTGAGCTCCTTCCTTATGTGAGTTCTTCATAAAATAATCTTTTAGGCAAATGCACATTTGGCATTCAAACAACATCAGAGTTATGCTCTCTACAGTAGAGTTTGATTTCTGGGCAGTTTAGCTCAAGAAAGGCCCTCAGTGTCTGGTACCTAATCTTGTCAAGTGGTCTTTAGAATCATCCTAAGACAATTCAAATGGAAGTGATTCAGTTTCCTGGCATGGAGCTAGTAGACTGTGCAGGTTTCACAGGCATGCGATGATGAGGTCAACACAATGGCTCCTGGCCTTTATTTGCCAGCCTTGTTTCACTCAGGGCTGCTATTTGGATGTGATACCTGCTGAGTTCTCTCCCAGCAAGAGCTGTTCATCTTGCAGGTCTACCAGATTTCATGTTGTTCATAAGCATGCACACATTCCATGTACCAATAGTGAGTGGAATCATCTTTGCAGAAGTTTACGTACATTTTTTTTGTGTGTGTTTTGACATGGTAAGCAGACCAGAGTCGGCTGAAGGAGATAATATTTAGGGCACCTTTCTAGTCCCTTCTTCATCCCAGCAGTTGGGCAGTACCATCCTTAAAAGGCTGCACACATTCCCCAACTGATAAATGGTCAAACGATATGAACAGGCAGTTCTCCGATGAAGAAATTAAAGCCATCTATAGTCATATGAAAAAATGCTCTAAATCACTATTGATTAGTGAATGCAAATCAAAACAACCCTGAGATACCACATCACGCCTGTCAGATTGGCTAAAGTGACAAAACAGGAAAATGATAAATTTTGGAGAAGATGTGGGAAAATTGAAACACTAATGCATCGTTGGTGGAGTTGTGAAATGATCCAACCATTTTGGAGAGCAATTTGGGACTATACCCAAAGGTCTATAAAAATGTGCATACACTTTGACCCAGCAATAGCACTTCTAGGGCTATATCCCAAAGAGATCATACAAATGGGAAAAGGATTCACATGTACAAAAATATTTGTAGCAGCTCTTTTTGCGGTGGCAAAGAATTGGAAATTGAGGGGATGCCCATCAATTGGAGAATGGCTGAACAAGTTGTGGGATATGAATGGAATGGAATACTATTGTGCTATAAGAAATGATGAGCAGGCAGACTTTAGAAAAACCTCGAAAGACTTGTATGGTCTGATGCTGAGTGAAGTGAGCAGAACCAGGAGAATGTTGTACACAGTAGCAGCCATGTTGTGTGATGACTAATATTGATAGACTTACCCCTTTTCTGCAATACAAGGATATAAGACACCTCCAAAGGCCTCATGATGGAAAATGCTATCTGTATCCAAAGAAAGAACTATGAAGTTTGAATGCAATTGAAGCATACTATTTCCTTTTTTTTTTTTCTGTTGTGTTTTGTTTCCTCTTTCTGGTGGTTCCTCCTATTGGTTCTAATTCTTACTTACAACATCACTAATCTGAAAATATGTTTAATAAGAATGTATATGTATAGCCTATATGAAATTGCATGCCATCTTGGGGAGGGAAGTGAGGTGGGAGGGGGAGAAAAATTTTAAACTCAAAAGCTTATGGAAGTGATGGTTGATAAATCAAAATAAATTAATTTTTTTAAAAAAAGGCTGCACAGACACCCAGGGGGCTTCCAAATCCCACTGCTGCTTCCAGTGCAATGACCCTATGGCCTGGACTGCCTATGTGCAGGGTTGTGACTACAGCTATCAGTGTGTCCCCACCTGCTGCTTCATCATCACTTGCCTGAAACCACAGGACTTTGAGATAGGTAAAATGGTAAAATGGTATGGGTAACGTCTTTTGCTTCACACATAAATTGAATTTAAGTAAGGCAGAGTTATGTAAAGTTGTTGGCCTCACTCTCTTCCAGAGTTATCAAAGTCCAGTGGCAAGACAAAATCAAGATGACTAGTGATGGCTTGGGATACAGTGGATGACCTTGGCATCTTTGATGTCTAACCAAGCTCTGAGCACTCCACAGCTCCTGCTTCAGCTGCCTTCATGGCCTTGAAACAAATTATTCTCATCCACCCATTCCACTGGGAGGATGTCTTCACATGCTTGGGATGGACACTCCTCTAACTCACCAATGGGTTTGAGACCTCTCAGTTACCCTCAACCTGGTTTAGCCCATTTGGCAAAATGGTTTACTGGGGTGTGGCTACTGTGTAAGCTACTGCTTCTTGGAGCCCCAGGTGAGATTTGGGTGGATCAGGCGGACAAAAAAGGTAGAAAGCAGCCCTGAAAAGGGGTTGGCAGTCTTTATACCAGAGGTGCTATTCTTTCCTGAACATACCCTACATTTCATCAGGGAAACTACTTTTTGCTAAAAGGTACCTAATGAGTTTCTCTGATAAAGGTTTTGTTTCTTAAATATGTACTGAGTATAGAACTGAGTCAAATGTATAAAAACAAGAGCCTTTTCCCAGTTGATAAATGGTCAAAGGATACAAACAGGCAGTTTTCAGAAGAAGAAATCAAAGCAATCTGTAGTCCTATGAAAAAGTGCTCTAAATCGCTATTAATTAGAGAAAGGCAAATTAAAACAACTCTGAGGTACCGCCTATTGGTGGAAAAGTGTGCTGGTTCAATCATTCTAGAGAACAATTTGGAACTGGGCCCAAAGAGCTATAAAACTGTGCATATTTTTTTTCATCTAGCAATACCACTACTAGGGTTGTATCCCAAAGAGATCAAAGAAAAAAGGGAAAGGACCTATATGTACAAAAAATATAGCAGCTCTTTTTATGGTGGTAAAAAAATTGGAAATTGAGGGGATACTCAACAATTGGGGAATGACTGAACAAGTTGTGGCACATGATTGTGATGAAATAGTAATGTGCTCTGGTAAATGAGGAGGGGGGTAATTTCAGAAAAACATGACAAGACCTATATGAAGTGACGCAAAGTAATGTGAGAAGAACTGGGAGATCATTATGTACAGTAACATTGTAATAATGATCAACTGTGAAAAATTTGGCTACTCTGATTAATGCAATGGTCCAAGACAATTCCAAAGGACTCATGATGAAAAAATGTTATCCACCTCTAGAGAGAGAACTCCGAGTACAAATTTTCTCACTTTGTCTTGCTTTAAAAAAAAATATGGCTCATATGGGAGAAAAAAAGAATTCCTTACCTTTCCCCCAAATCTAGCTTCTTCAAAACTTTCCAATTTCAATGGAGAACATCATTATCCTTCCAGTCTCCAAGGTTCTAAGCCTGGTATTACCCTTGACTCCTAATTTTCCCTCAGTCTACGCATCTAATCAGCTGCCAAATCTTGCCCTTTTTACCTCTACAACGTATCACTAGTCTGTCCCCTTCTCACTAGTCACAGAGCCACCACTCAAGTTCCAGCCCTGGTCACCTCTTTTCTGGACTGTTGCAATGGACTCTTAATTGGTCTCTTTGCCTTGCTTCTTCTCCTCTCTAATTTATCCTTTAGATAGCTGCCTAAGTGATATTCTTTAATTGTAGGTCTGACTAACTCCCCTAATATAATAAATTGTAGGTCTGACTAACTCCCCTAATATAATAAACTCTAGTGGATCTTTCTCATCTTTATTATAAAATATCGACTCTGTTTGGACTTTAAAGTCCTTCACATTCTGACCACAACCTATCTTTCAGTTCTTATTATGTATTATTTCCTCCCTGCACTCCAAGGTCCAGCCAAATTGACCTTTTCTCTGTTTCTCACACATGGCACTCCATTAACCTTTATTTACCATCTGTCTCCCATGACTAGAATACACTTTCTCTTCAATTTCTCATTATAAAATCCTTTACTTTCTTCAAGATGTAGCTCATACATCACATCCTACGTAAATCCTTTCTGGATCCCCTAAGTGCTAATGCCCTCCTTGTATTTACTGTGTACTTATTCCTGTATACTTCTTATATGTGTACATATTTTCTCCCTTGCCAAAATGTATTTACTTGAAAGTAGAGATTGTGTCATATTTTTGTCTTTGTACCTCCAGGTCCTGTCTTTAACAGTCCCAGGCATGGAGTAGGTACTTAAATATACTTGTTTATTGACTGATTTGGTGTTGGTACTCCTTCCAATGGTCCAGGTTACAACTGTACTACACCTTCTCATCCTGAGAAATCCTTACCTGCATCTTTCTGAAAATTCTCCATGCAAGAATCAGTCCTCCATATGCAATCCTTCTTCTGGCTCTCAATACTTTTAGGGTTCCAGTTTTGCACTTGAATTCCATCCTTCCTTCTTTCCTTTGTTCCTTCTTTTCTTCCTTCCTTTCCTCTCTCTCTCTTTCTTTCTCCCTCCTTCCTCCTTTCCTTTGTTCCTTCCTTCTTTCTCTTTTTTCTCCTTTCTTCCTTCCTCCCTTCCCCTCTCCCTCCCTTATACTCTCTCTCTTCCACACTACCTCCCAGGCTATTTATTTTTCTCTTTTTGTAAATGACCAAGCCTCCTCCTTTCCCAATCATACTTCTTCCATGGGTCTTTATATTGCCTTAACCCTCACTGTAGAATGAAAACCTTTGTTTCTTATTAAAGGAATTTCAGGCATCATCCAAGAGACAGGAGGAGGATTTGGTGACAGGGTGAGTTGAGATGGGAAGGGACTTTCTTGTCCTTGAAATCACATTTAACAGGTAGACCCATTCTGAGTTTTTTTCTTTTTTATGACATGTCTGATGGCTTAACAAAGGAAATATTCCCCAGGATGGTCCAAGACCATTAATTTGGATCCTTCTTAATTTTAGTGCCCTTCCTCTGTTAATTTATCTCAGATTTATCCTTTAAATATTTTGCTTGTATAGTTGTTTTCATGTCATCTTCCTCATTAGACTGTGAACTCTTTGAGAGCAGGGACTGTCTTTTGCCTTTCTTTGTATCCCTATGATTTAATACAATTCCTGGCAGGTGCTTAATAAATGTTTATTGATTAACTGACTTAGAATAGCTTCTATCTAGTTTTGTTTGTTTCTCTCTCTTCTTTTCCTGGGCCAATTCTGTAAGTTCATCTATATTAGTTATCCTCGAACAACTGACAATTCTTTCTTTCTTTCTTTCTTTCTTTCTTTCTTTCTTTCTTTCTTTCTTTCTTTCTTTCTTTCTTTCTTTCTTTCTTTCTTTCTTTCTTTCTTTCTCTTTCTTTCTTTCTTTCTCTCTCTCTTTCTCTCTCTCTCTCTCTCTCTCTTCCTTTTTTTCAAAGTCTCTTTGCTTATTGAGACTGCTGCTGTGGTTAGGCTTGATGTAGGGATGAAGAGGAAGCCAGTTTCTTTTTGATTCAGTATTAAAGCCTGGGTTGCACAAAGAACAGTGAAGAAACTACACAAAAGAAAATATGTTGAGACACAAATTGGAATAGTGATTGAAGATGGCTTGCCTGCCTTCCTGTACTGAAAAAAAATAAGATTTTTAATTTACCATCAATTACCCAACAAGTATTTAGTGAGCATCTCACTAGCTGGGGAGATAAAACATCAAATACAAAACACTTAAATGAAATAATAATAACTCATAGCCTCTACTACAACTTAATTAATGTGGCAATGCTTTTAAATTAACTAATGTTACTTTAATGTTTTTCATTAAATATAGTGCAAAAGGATTTACTTAATGTTAGACCTATACTTTACCTAAGCCAATGGAAGAAGAGGGGGAGAGGTTAAACAGGGAAGCTCTTGTTCAATTTGAAGAGTTGACCCAATAAACTTGGTGAGGTTATGGTGAGGTTATGGTGAGTATGGTGAGTATGGAATTTTGTCATAAGGACTCTTCCCATGGAGTTAGGCATTCACCCAGAAACCTTGCTGAGAGGTCACAGGTTACAATCCGAAGTCACCTCTGATTGTTTCTCGACCACTTGGGCTGCCTCCAAGATGATTGAGAACCAATGGTCAGGGAGAATAAACTCTTGTCAGACCTTTGGGTTAAGCCCCTTGAATTGGACTTTGTACAAAGTTCTCTGTTGGGACCCTGAGATTTGAGTTACATGAAGGACTTTGCTCATAACAACTCTAAGGGGCAGAGAGTATTAGTATTGTTATATTTGTTTTACATATTTTACATTTGTTTGACGTCCAGAGAGTTTTGGTGACTTGCCCAGAGTCACACAATGTAAAAATTTCAGAGCCAGAATTTGAGCCCTTGTTTCCAGGTAGGGAGAACAATATGAATAAGAACAGGGAAGTGGAAATGAGTAAGGCATGTTTGTGTGACAGTGAGGACCTGACTATAGGGATCAAAGAATTAGAGATTTTGAATTGTAACAATTCAAGAAACAGGCCCAGAGAAGCTAAGTGACCTTTCTGGGGCCACAGAGGTTATAAGCAGCAGAGGAGGATATGAATCCATGTTCTCTGACTCCAAATCTCTTGTTTTTCCACTGTACCACACCAGAACATGAGTTCTAGGGAGGAATGAGAGATAAAATCAGACAGACAGTCCTTTTGGAATTTTCTGGAGGTAGTACCTCTTTCCAGGAAAGATGCTTCCTCCTTTTGTGTGTCCTTTCACATTTCAGTAGTAGGTGACATTGATCTCTCGCTATCTTCTCCAGTGTCATTGGAACATAGCTGCCATTGCTGCTGTGCATCTACAAAGGACCAGGGAAGCATTCCTCTCTCCACAGAGGTTTTCCAAATCAATGACAAATCAGTTACTTTACATGTGGTAGAATCTTCCAGGAGGATGCTTGTCCAACTCTTAGAATCCAAAAACAAAAAATAAGAAAAAGCATGCTATACCCTGTACAGACACTGTACCAGGAGTATTTTGCTAATAACTAGCCAATTATCTTGTGAGGACATTTCCCACATGGCTGTGTGCCCTACGTTCCACAGGCATAAGCAAGTGAAAGTTTTATTAACAATGCCCTGTGAAACCCAAGCTCCACTTGGCTTCAAAGGCTGCCTCAGCAGGAGGTGAGAGGGTGTGTGTAAGCTTGTACAAGGACTTGTTAATCAAATTACTGGGTGTTGTGTGTGCATTTCCTAGGCATTGTTTTGAAAAGCTAACTCTGAGAGAACAGGGTGGGTGCAGGGAGGTCACCGTTAGTATAATGTCACCTTGAGTGCTAAGGTCCTTGAAGGAGGAGCAATTAAAACCTGTAATGAAACAGAGCTTCTTGATATGCTGAGTTAGAGAAGCCTTGTTTTGGAGGGGGAAGGGGAAGGATTAGATGCTTTTCCTTTCTCTAATGACAGGGCTCCAGTCCAGTGGTCTCTGGCTCAGACATCCAGGGCAGAATCGAGCAGTGAGACCCTAAGGACTTGAGGTTAGAGGCTATCCCTAGGGTCCATGGAGCACTGTCCATTTTAAAGATATCAGTTTCATTTATTCAGCACTTCAGGGTTTGCAGATCAATTTCATTATGTAACAGTGACTATCCTTCTAGGAAACAGGCCTGGAGTTTGTCCTTTTCTGGGGCCACATCTGCCCTAGCCCTTTCTAGAGGGCCCCTTGATTAAAGATGTCATTTCTATCTTTAAAATATTTTCCCCAGAACCTATTTGTACAAAAATATTTGTAGCAGCTCTTTTTGTTGTGGCTAAGAATTGGAAATTGGGGGGATGCCCATCAACTGGGGAGTGGCTGAACAAGTTGCTGTATATGATTGCAATGGAATATTATTGTATTATAAGAAATGACAAGCAAAATGATTTCAGAAAAAACTGGAGACTTACATGAACTGATACAAAGTGAAGTGAGCAGAACCAGGAGAACATTGTACACAGTAACAGCAATATTGTTCAATGAAGAACTGTGAATGACTTGGCTGTTCTCAGAAATACAGTGAAGATAATCCCAAAGGACTCGTGATGAGAAGTGCTATCAGCCTCCAGAAAATGAACTGATGTCATCTGAATAAAGACTGATCCATACTATTTCTCTTTCTCTCTCCCCTTCCTTCCTTCTTCCTTTCTTCCATTCTTTCTTTCTCTTTCCCAGTCTTCTTGAACAAAATGACTACTATGGAAATATTTACATGATTGCACATGTATGACCTATATCAGATTGCTTACCATCTCAAGGAGGGAGAAGGGAAGTGAGGGAGGGATAGAATTTGGAACTCAGGACTTTAAAAAAGCAACAACAAATGTTAAAATTGTTTTTACGTGTAATTGAGGGAAAAATAATATATATATGTATACACACGTATACACATACATACATATATACATACACACATACATACATATATATATACACATATATACATAGATATTCTCCCCCCCAAATAAATCTGCTTCTCTCCTCTCATTCAGCCCACAGCCCAAGTTCAGGACTTCATTACTTCTTACCTGGACTACTTCCTTCTATAACTGGTCTCCCTGCCTCAAGTCTCTCCCCATTCCAATCCATCCTCCTCTCAGCGTAATCATGGCATCCCCCTGCTTATTGTACTCCAGTAACTTCCTGTTACCTCAGGTATCAAGTATAAAGTCTTCTGTTTGATATTTGAAGCTCTTTACAATATGGCCTCTTCCTACCTTTCCACTCTTCTTGCCCAGCCTTCCCCTCCACACACTCTATGATCCAACTAAGCTAGTGTACTTTGTGTTTATCATACATGATATTCTATGTCTCAGTTCTGTGCCCTGGTGCTGGCTGACCCTCATGCCTGGAGTGATCTGACTCTTTACCTTCACCTCCTGGCTTCCTTCAAGATTCATCTTAAATCCCACCTTCTACAGGAGGTCTTTCTGGGCTCCCCTCCTTTGGACCCTTCCCATCTTCTGCTTCTTATGCCTTCCTCCCCATATTACCTTCCAAATATTGAGCATATATTTTGTGTGTACATAGTTATTTGCATGTTGTCTCCCCCATTTGATTGTACATTTTTTGAGGTTGGGGATCGTGTTTTTGGGGGATTTGTTTTTATCCCCAATGTTTAATATAGTGCCTATCACACAGTAAGTGCTTAATTCTTGTTAATTGACTGATTGACTGACAATCAAACACTTCTGTTTAGTTCCCTTATGATCACATTTGTCAAGAGAGGATACTATATTGAAAACATTTGGCAAGTGAGTAGGAAGAGCTACTCATTCAGACTTTAAAGGAGAGAAGTATTTTCTTGCTTTCTCTTCGTAATTATCAAGTATGTCGGAACTCCTTAGACTCCTCCTCAGACTTCTATTGAAGTGGCTTGTAAGGGACCTCATTCCTCCCTCCTTACTCTGGCAGTTATGGTGACCACCAGAACATAACATCGAGCACATGTACTGGCCAAGATGGACCTGAGATAAAACTTCAATTCCTTGACTGCCTTTTCTGTGGTGAGCAGAGGTGACCAGATATCCTGAGTGTTTCTAGTCTTGGTAGCAATCTCATGAATTTGAGAAATCAGGAGCTCCTGGTTTTGAGTGCCTGGTTGAACTCCAAAACAGCTTCTCAGAGTAGATAATCACCAACCAGGAGAATCACTCAAGCCATGCCCTAGCTTGACAGACAATTTGAACCTTAAGTTTCTCAGAAAATACAGATTCAAGGTGGAAGTAAAATGCCTGCTTGCCCAGTAGTAGTCCCACAAAGTCTTTCAGGTTTTAAAATGTTAAGTACAGCTAGGTTCCAATTAGTGTGAATAATGAATACCCTAAAATGGTGACATGTATTAGAATTCACACTATTTGAAGGTATAATTATGTAAAATATGGTAATTGGTTCCAGCCCATGAAAACTATAGAGTGTGACTCAAATATTGCTTCCACTTCAGGGAATATATGATTCACACAAATCAGGACTTAGTTGTATCAACTTCCCTGGAGAGTATAATGTGTGATGGATTACTATTTCATGCTTTAAGTATTTATCAGTGCATACTTTTGAGTCTTTTGTGGTAAAGGAACAAATAGATGTCCTATGCCTGATGTACTTTGTACATTTAGTACTTTTCTCAAAGGGATCCTGTTAACCTTTTTTGAAGTAGTCACTAGATATGAGCCAAAAAGATTTAAGAGATTTTCTTTGGGATTCTGGGAGGGAGGCATAATGAATCAAAGAGTTTGAGAAGTACATAGTCCCCTTGCTTTGGGGTCAGACTCTCCAGCACCAGAATCTGGTCCAGAGCTGGGGACCCCTTAATGGAAAAGGGTGTCCCTGACCTCGGGGCCATGGGTCTTTATACTTTCAAGGAATTTGTGAGATTGATAAAATAGATATTATCCATGAACTGGCAGTACACTCACTTTCAGGGATGTTAGCAACCCTCAATAGTAGGACAGTTTGGTCTGGAGCTCACTGCCATTGAAGGCTCTTCTCTTTCATTGATCTCATTGTCAGAGCAGGGATAGAGAAGGTGGTATCTAAGGTGAGTTAATGTATGGTGGCCTACTGAGACCTATAATAGCCAAATTCTTTCATCTACCTTCCATGGCTGAAGATTTTGGCCATGGTAGAGAAAATATAAGCAAAATAATAATGGAGTACTTCTGTATTCTCTCCATCATTCCATTCCATTTAACAAACATTTAATTTAAATTTAATTAAGTGCTTATTATAGGCAAAGTATTGGGCTCAACATTTTGATATAAAGACAAAAGCAACGTTCCCTGCTCTTAGAGGGCTTATGTTTTCATTGTACATGAGGATGTACAACATATGTATAAGAAAGTGTCTCTAAAGTAATACCAAGAAATGGCAACTGGGAGAGAGAACTAATAACTGAGGAGATCAGGAAAAGTATCATATAAGAGGTGGCACCTGAACTGTTTTTTGATGGGACCTAGGGATTCTACAAAGTTGAGAGGAAGAGACAGTGCACTTCAGTTGTGGGGGATCAATTGATCATGCAAAGATATAGAGGTGGGAAATAGAATTTCAAATGAAAGTAACAGCTAGGAGGCCAATTTGATTGGAGTGGAGAGTATATCAAGGAAGAGTAATATGAAATAAAACTAGAAAGTTGCTTGAGAATCAGATTTGGAAATCTTGAAATATCATCTGAATTTGTCTTTTATCCTAAAGATGATGCAGAAAGCCATTGTAGATTTGTGTGTACTAGGCTGACATGGGCAAACCTGTATTTTGAGTTTGAGTTTGGGAGCCCTGTGAAAAATGATGAAACATTTCATTCAAATTGGTGTTTGGGGGTTTTAAATGGTCTTTTCTGCCACTTAACAGCGAATACTTTCAAACAGGTGCCTTTTGTGATAAGCCGGCAGTCACTTCAGAAAATGAAAAATACATGCACAAAACTTAAGCTAATCTCTAAGCAGGAAGAGTCATCAGATTGTGACTCTAATTCTTTTGACTGAGACTAGTTTAACCTAAAGCAAAAATAATTTGTTAGCAAGACAAACCTGGCAGGCATGAGGATTTTTAGCCTTTTTCTCTTCCTGAGAGTGGGAAGAAGGAGGGGGCTTTTAGCTTCCTCTTGCATTGCTCCATAAAAGAAAAAGGCACCTCTTAACCAAAAATAAAATTGCATTTCATATGTAAGAAGTGCCATTATTGAATGATCAAATTTAGGTAATTCAAGTAGACACATATACACATGACTGTAATGTCCCAGTGTCTTAGTGCTTTAATTTAAACAGGACAAAGATTTTTGAAACAATCTTTGTGTATGTATGCAGATATGTATATATATATGTGTATTTGTTTATATGCATACCTCTATATATTTATACAATATGAAAATACATGTACATGCAGGAATTTTTAGGGGGGGAGGGGATTGAGTCTCCTTGTCTCACCCAAGGTAGAAGTGTAATGTCCAGTTGCCAGCCCAATTCCACTATTGATCAGCATTGGCATGGAAACTTTAACCTGCTCCATTTTTCCAACCTGGGCAATTCACTCCTCCTTAGGCACCCTGGTGACCCTCTAATATGAAGAATTCGCCTTATTGGTACAGATCTTACTGTGGCTACCCAGTCCCTCTTGCACTCACAGGATCTACTATCCTCAACTTCTCCAGAAGTGTAGACTAGCAATATACACTGTCATGCCCAGCCCTCAAGTATGTATTCTAACAACAATCCCTGTATAGTTAGTTCTTGCCGTTGAAAGTGATTTCATCAGTTACTCCCTGTTAGTGGTTGTTTTAGAAAGGGAAAGATAATTTTTCCCATATCTAATCATCTTAGATGGCAGGAAGATTATTGTCTGCTATTCCCTTAATTCGGGGAGGGGAGAGGGAGAGGACTGAAAATATAATATGAAAGAATGAATAATATAAGACACAATATGTGCTATTCAAAGCAGTTGAGTGGGTCTGGAATATGAAGGAAATGGTTTATTTTGAGATCAGATCTGATATCAGTTCCTGGGGAAAAAAAGATTAACTGAAGGAGCATTTCTTTACTTATTTATAAACTATACAAGACTTATTTTAAAGCTTCATATATTGCCAGTCCTACATCCATGAGATGGATGAGCAGACAAATAAAAAAAAAGAAACAAACAAGAGAAAGCAAACCCCATCCTCATCTCATTCACAACTATAAGCAAAATCCTCATTTGATTTTGCCGTGACTACCACATAAGAACCTTTTTTGTCCTTAGTATTCATTGTTGTTTAGTTGTTTCAGTCCTTTCTGACTCTTCATGACCCCATTTGGGGTTTTCTTGGCAAAGATACTGGAGTGGTTTGCCATTTCCTTTTCTAGCTCATTTTAGAGATGAGGAAACTGAGGCAAACAAGGTTAAATGACTTGCCCAGGGTTAAGTGTCTGAGGCCAGATTTGAACTCAGGAAAATGAGTCTTCCTGACTCCAAGCCCAGCACTCTATCCACTGTACCAGTTTTATTTCATTCTAAATTCTAGCATACCTGACATTATTTTAACAATTACCTGCCCTTGATTTCATCTTCTGCACAAGTCTTTTTTAAAGATGTGTGGTGTTTGATGAACTCCCTTTACATTGGTACTACTCCCACTGGGCTACTTCTTCAACTTTCACTAATACTCAAAGGCTAGAGTCCCCAGAAGGTAGCTGATTAAGTTATAGAGGTAACCCTGAGGGACTGGAGTTTCTGAAACTCATGAGTCAAGACCAGGATACTCCTCACTGATTATGCATAACTAATTAATTTTTAGAAAGGGTACTTACTGGGGTAGCTAGGTGGTGCAGTGAATAGAGCTCTGGCCTTGGAATCGGGAGAACCTGAGTTCAAATCCAGCCTCAGACATTTAACACTTACTAGTTGCGTGACCCTGGGCAAGTCATTTAACCACGATTGCCTCATCAAAAAGCAAAAAAAGAAAAAAAAAAGAAAGGTCACTTACTAAACAGGTATAGCTAGATTGGTTATTACAAAAACATTCTCTTGAACTAGGGATACAGCTTCACCTTAGGTAGAACACAAGGTTCATGTGCTCAAACACAGAGAGCACATGGAGCCAAAGGGTAAACTCATAGATTATTGGAAGTCCTTCTCTCTCTTCCTGGAGTCCTCATTAAGTTCTCCTAGGTTCTAGGTCTCTGGACCTTGAAACCTTGTAGAGTCCTTAGCTTCCATTGCTGATGCTGCCAGCAGCTACTGATCCTGTGGCTTTGATTGGAATTCCAGATTTTCCAACTTCTCATAATTCACAGCTATGAGATTATGAGGTTAATGATAATGGAGGAGGAGAAAAACTCTATCCTCCTCCCCTGTGTTCCCCCCACCCCTGCCAACAACAGTTCCTTGCAAGGAGGTTTTGCTTTTTTTTTTTTGTATTTTTGTTTGTTTCCCCACTGTCTCAACCTCCATTCAATTGATTGCTGTTGGAATGTCCCATTTTGAACTGATTTGCTGTATTATATATAGACCCAGAGGGGTGACTGATTCTCTTGGCCAATCTCAAGGTGTTGCCTGAGTGTCATTTGTCTTCATCCAATGATCAGAGCACTTCACCTTTCTAAAATTAGTTAAGGATTTGTTCACAACTAGTTTATACCTTTGATTCATTGGTTCAATAATGATAATAGTAGCTAGCATTTATATAGTACCTAGCATATGCCAGGCATTGTGCTAAACACTTTACAAATGGCTCATTTTATCCTCACAACAACCCTGTGAGGTAGGTACTATTGTTATCTCTGTTTTGTAGTTGAAGACAAATGGAAGTTTAGTGACTTACCCAAGGTGACACAACTGGTATATGTATGAGGCTGGATTTGAATTCAGGTTTTCCTGACTCCAGGCTCAGTGATCCATCTACTGTGCCATCTAGTTGCCTCAACTGTGTAGACCTTCTTTGATTTATTAATTGGTGTGGGAATGGAAACCTCAACCCTTCTAGTATCCCTTCAGTTAAACATTTGCTGTCCTCTTGGCAAAGTTCTGAGTACCAAATCCTCTTAAGTTTTTCCAGTATCTTCTCCAGTGTCTTGTACTAAAGAATCTCAAAAAAAGTCTACGTGGTACATTTTACAATTGGGCAGTTAACATTCTTCCATACTTCCAAATACATCGTGACATAATTTAGCAAAGAAATATCATTTTACAAAGTTTTCATAGGTTATGGAGCTTGCAAAAGGCTTTTCTTAACCTTCAAAATAATGAAGAAAATAAGGCATCCCATTTGAGAGGGAAAGTCACTCTTATGAAAGCAAGAATACCTCTCTACAGGGCTCAGGGACCATCAGCTAGAAACCCCAATTCTTCCCTATTCACATTCGTTTCTTCAGAAATCCTTTCTCATCAATTTAATTCAATTAATCAAACATTTATTGAACACCTGCTATGCATCTAAAGGGCATCGATAAAGGGAGTCCCTGATTGATTTGGTGAATTAGTCAATCAACCTGAGTAGATTGCAAAGTATAACCTGTTTGTTGTTTGGAAGCAAAAAGAGGATCTCCTGGTGGACCTGGGCATGCCACTTACACTTTACTGAAGAAGACGCAGGAAACTGAAGATGATTAATTAATTGAGATTTGGGGGGGACAGGCTTTTGCCAGATGAACTATTCTGTCTACATGGTTTATGGCAGTGAGCTAAGAGACCATACTCAATCCCTCTTTTCTAGTTCTTTCAGGACTCCCCCTCCCTTTTCAGATAGCTTGGGAGCTCAATGGATAGAGCACTAGGCCTGACTTCTGGGCCTAGGGTCAGGAAGACCAAAGTTTAAATTCAGCCTTAGACACTTACCTGGACAAATCACTTCATCTCTGCCTCAATTTCCTCAACTATAAGATAGGGTAATAATAGCACCTACATCCCAGGGTTATTATGAGGATCAATTGAGATATTTGTAAATAGTGCTTATTAAATTGCATGATACAAAGTAAGTTCCTAGTAAACATTTGTTTCCTTTCTCCTTTCCTTTCTTCTTTCCTTCTTTTTCTTCCTTTCACCTTTCTTTTTTTCTCCTTCCATCCCTCCTTTCTTCATTCCTTCTTTCTTTCCTTCATTCCTTCATTTTTTCCTTCCTTCCTTCCTTCCTTTATTTCTTCCTTCCTTCTGTCTGTCCTTCCTTTTCTTTTATGCAGAAGGAAGTGATGAAGATTTGTGGCAGAAATACATGATAAACTGCATATATTTGTCCAGGTGGTCTGAGAGAGGAATTCCTCCACCTCATCTTCCTGGTTGACTTCAACCTTTCTGTTTCATTTTCAGAACATAGGTTAGATAGGTTAGTACTTCTCTAGCCTGCAAGGTGGCAGAAGCTAGGGTACTGATAAATTTCCTACAGATGCAGATGGAGGAGGCAGAGATGTGCTTACATATGGCCTTAGAAGAGAGATCCTGACTAGATTCTCCCAGTCTTGGAATTTGTCTGAAAGTTAATACCAAGTTCAAGAGTTTAGGCATTAGACTTTTTAAAGAAAAAGTTGATTTCCTGATTGCTGATTCTCCTTGGAGAAAGTTTCTATGTAGCAGCATCCTGTTTGGAATGTAAAGCCAGTGAGCTATTTAAACAATATAAGTCCAGTGAGAAGAAGAATGCTTTTTGAATAGCCCCCAGAATGTGTGTACATTACAGAGAAAGGCCAAGCCACAAGAAGTCACAGGGAGTCTTGGAGGGATGATTCATGATCCTGTGGGAGAGAGGGATTCACTGGAATCCCTCTTAGGGACTTACCCCTCTGTCAGCTCCAAGTTGGACCATGGTTCACCTGTGCAAAGTACTAACACAAAAATAATTAAGTTTTGTGTCTCCTGAGTGTCATTTCTGAGAGCTTTTCCTCTCTTTCAGGGTTAACTTCTACATACAATTCGATTTAGTTTGAATCCAAAGCATTTATTAAGCACCTACTATGTACCAGGCAATATGATAGACCTTAGGAATGCAAAGACAGAAGTAAAATATTCCCCTGTACTCATGGAGCTTACATTTTAGTAGGGGAAACAACAGATATACAGATAAGTGATTTGCTTAAGGCCATATGAGTAGTAAGTGTTCCTTGGCACCCAGGTTCTCTAACTTCAGAGTCAATGGTCTTTCCATTATGCCACACAGAATCAAATCTTATAAATTTTGACCTTTTCTCTATAAAAGAAACCACAAGATCTTAGCTTTAGAGCTGGCATGCCTTCAAAGCACATTAGGACATAGGGAAGCATGATGAAAAAATATGTTAGAAAATATGAGTCAGGAGTATGGAACCAATGAGGCCAAGGATCTATGCTCATACTTATAGATTGTTAATACTTTCTCTAAGAAGAAAGTCGGTAGGTGCTGGACATGATGAATACTGAAAAACATCAAGAAAATGAAATGGAATATATCTTAAAAGACAAGAAATGACTGCTTAATAATGTAGGGATTATCTGTCTGCATGCAGACATACCATAACTTTTTCATGCAAAGGACAAAATCTGTATGAAATTAGAAAAAAGAATAAAACTGAGAAGGAAATTTGGTATGGAAATGAGGCAACTCTAGCCTGACCTACTCAAATTAATTATTTAAATTATATAATAGATAAAAGAACAAACATTGATACAGACCATCACCATTTCATAAGGAAGTTTAACAGATGTAAATCAGTCTTTAGCACAAGAAGATTTAAAGAGTTTAGGGACCACCTTGCTCAGAAAACACTTGATGTCCTTCCCAAGTGGAGAAATATGATGTTTAAGGACAACACTAATTTAAAATGTAAACAATTTTCTAGAGTAAGATTACAGAAAATGATAAACAGTATTACTTTGTAAAACAATTACATGTCATAGGGAGAAAAATAAGCTTAAATAAAGCCTATTATGCCAACACTACTTAAGGATGAAGCTGAAAGGAAGACAACAAATGGACAAAGAATGGAAAAGACCTGTCTGTTATAACAAGCTATACTCTCCATTAATGTCACTGGAACCACCAGTTTTGAATTCTGACATCACAGTCCCCAGTCTCAGATCCATTGAAGTATGAGAGTAGTCTTCTCTAGATGGGAAGCATCATGTGAAGCATGAGATACCAGAGTTTCCAAAAAAACTGAAGTTACAGATTACCCAAAGGGCAATGGTACACTGCAGCATATTAACAATTAAGAATTTTTCAGAAGAAGCTGCATAAAATATATTATCAGAAGAGTATCTAACCAGAAAAAAAAAGCCATGTAATAAGGGCAAAGATTAGCCAATGGACAGTCATATAGTCCTTTGGCACCCATATAGTATGAAGCAAGTCTAGAGGAAGGTCAGCCAGTAAGTTGAAAAACATTAAGTGCCTACAATATGCCAAGCACTGTGCTAAGTGTTGGGGATATGAAGAAAGGCAAAAGATGGTACTGCTCTCAGAGATCTTAGTTTAATGGGGGACACAATATGCAGACAACTCAATACAAACTATACATATAGGATAAATTAGAAATAATCACAGAGGGATGGAACAAGAATTAAGGGGGTGGAGAAAGGCTTCTTGTAGAAGATGAGATTTTAGCTGGGACTTGAAGGAAGCCAGGGAAGTCAGGAGGGAGTGTATTCCAGGCAAGGGGGACAGACAATGAAATTCCTCCAAGTCAGGAGATGGCATGAAGGTGAGGAAGATCTAGGAACAGTTAGAGGAATGGCAAGAAGCCACTGAAATGGAATCACGGAGCACATGGAGGAGTATAAGCCATAAGAAGTCTGCAAAGGTGGGAAGGGGGAATCTAGGGTATGAAGGGCTTTAAATGACTTACATTTGATGCTGGAGATAATAGGGAGTTATTGGAGATTATTGAGTTGGGGAGAGGGGTAACATGGTTGGTCCTGTGCTTTAGGAAAATCACTTTAGTGGCTAAGTGGAAGATGGACTGGAGCGGGGAGACACTTGTGAGAGGGAGACCAACCAGCAGGCTATTGAAATAGTCCAGATGTGAGGTGATGAAGGACTGTACCAGGATGGTAGCAGTGTGAACATGATGTACGGATGACCTATGGAGGATTTATGGGAGGACTGGACAAGACATGCACAAGATGAGTTGTGTCATGACTTGCTTTGTTGGAGGGAGTACTCACACCGATGAGATCAAATATTTATTGAAGACCATCCACCTTGAACAGGAGTTAGATCTTCCTCTTTTTTTTATGCCATAGCTAAAAAGTCCCATTTGTTCTTAGCATTCACTGCCAACCTCAGCTTATCCTGGTATCTTTTCCCACTAGTCTAAATTTCTTATATCGATTTCATTTTAAAAGTATCTCCATGGAAGTTATATTCCTTTGTATTTGCATCTCGTCAGACTTTGGTGGTGCCATGTTTGCTGCCTCTCCAGGCTCATGTCACCTCTTGTTCACCAGTCATTTCTCCCTTATTGAACACAATCAAGTTAATAATGTCTATGCCCTTCATCCTTCCTCCACATTCTCAAATATGAAATTTTAAAGTAAGACAAAATAAGACAAGGTTTGATCAACTGTTAATTTAACAGTGAGGTGGTCCTAGCAGATGATCTCTGTAGTCTTTTCAAGTTCTGAATTAATCATGGCTTAAATTGAAGCTCTACATATTATGATCTACAATTGTATGTTTAGGTAGTTCTAAAGACTGAATAGTCCTGTGATCTCTTGCTTTCAGGCCAGCTTTGTGATAGTGACCTATTGCAACATCCGAACAAAATACCACTCACTCTCTGTTCTTCTTTGGATTTTTTTCTAAGAAGTCATGATGATAAGTCTGATTCAGCTTAAGTATCCTCTGATGGGATTAAAGTTGAGACATTAAAGTTAGAGAAGGAAATCACAAAGAATCCTTTCTAGTGGGAATGCCTGGTGGTAGGGAGAGTTAAATGGCTTCTATGTCGAAGTGGGATTAAGCTTGGCTGGGTAATAGGGTTAAGGAAGTCATGGAATATAAGGAAAAACATTATGGAGAAACAAAGAGGAGAAGAAGCAGTAATCCAGCCTTACATTTCATCAAGTTATGCTATAGAAACAATAGAGGCTTAGGGTAAGTTACATATTTTAAAAACTGAAAGGGTGTCAGACTCATCACTATGGAAAGTAACAAAACCATAAAAGAGTATACGAAAGAAAAGTCTGTTTATGGACAGCTTTTATTTAGTTTATGAGGTTAAGTTTATTTTAGTTTTTAAGCTTTTTTTTTTTGAAAAGGCATGTTGAAACAGCAAAAGCTGTTTCTGGAATTAAATATTACCTAAGAGATGACAGTATGTGACCAGGAGGAAAAAAAACCCACCGTAGACCTAGAAAGCTTTTGACTTTTGATGAAAAGCATCCTACACACCAAATAAAAGTGTAGAAGACTAAAAAACATTGAGAAGGGAGAAGAAATCTTTTATCATGCATTTCTTTGTCTTCATGAAAGAAAAGCTTATTATAAATCATTTATATGTTTTATATATATATATATATAAAAGCATTTATAAAACAAAAATAAACATTTATTACATGCCTATTATGTGCCAGACCTTGTACTAAGTGCTAGAGATTCAAAGAAAGGCATAACACAGTCCCTGTCTTCAAGGAGCTCCCAATCTAATGGGGGAAGATAAACTATAGAAAGAAGCAGGAGTCAGGGGAGGAGGGGAGGGTTGTTCAGAGTTACCTGGTGAAGGAGCATGATGAAGTCCTGCAGCTAGGGATGATCTGAAGAAGTGGAAGTTTCATCTGATTTCATCTTACAGAATGATGAGTTTCTGGAAATCGTGAAGTCCAGGAAAGTAGGCAAGTGCAAAATATTATAGAGTATTAGAAATGTTAAAGGGTCTATCTTTTTGAATTATAGCTTTGGTACTTCTGTCCCACACAATATAATAAATAGCTAAAACCAGTACTTATACTATTAATTTGCAGAAAATCTAAGGCAACTGTCATAGAAACATGGAACCTTAAAGCTTGAGTAGTCCTAAAGACTTAGAGCTAGAATGGGCCTGAGAGATCACCTAGTCCAGTTTTCATTTTACAGATGGGGAAACCAAGGCCCAAAGAGACCAAATGACCTATCCAAAGGTCACCCAAATAGTTTGTGGCAAAGTGGGAAGGTTTGGGTCTTCTGACTCTTAATCTAAGGTTCTTTTAGCTAAACTCTGTGCCCTGTGAAAGAAGGTAGGTATGCAGGGAACCACTTGACCAGGGTCACAACATGGGAAAGAGCTAGTCCAAGGGAAAGTACATTGACTTGAGTCAAAAGTTCAAATCCTTCCTGACTCTTGTGACTTTGGCCAAGTCACTTAACCTCTCTGGGCCTCAGTTTTCTTCTATGTGGAATGAGGGGGTTGGACTAGATGGCTTCTGAGGTCTCTTTCAGTTCTACATCTATGAAACTATGTCAGGGTTCTTGAGGATCACTCCTCCAGGAAGCTGCATAGAACAATTTATCTCACTTATAGGTCATCCTGCAGCCCAGTACTTAACTTTGTCCATATTTTAAAATATCATCACAACTCTAGGATAATCCAGGAGTATGTTTGCGTATTTCCTTACTAATTATTAAAATCTCAGTATATTGTAGTTAATCAGCTAAGCTCAGAGCCCCCACCAGTTTATTGAATAGTATTTAACCTTCTTTCCGAATAGTAGTTACTTAACATTTTTCTCTGTTTTAAATCCCTTAATCCCTACAACCCTTTTAGGATTAAATATCAAAATTACTGAATTTGTGATTTATTAATAATTTTATCAATAATAAGACAAAGTCATAGTTAATTATTCACAACATTCAAGCTGTGAAAAAAAATCACAACCACTAATCTTGAACCTTCATTGTAATGGCAGATTATTTCTACTCACTCCTGAGAACCGCATTTATTCCAAAACAACTAGTTTAAGATAACACATTTTCTTTTTAAGAATTCTCATCATCCCCTTTGCAAGTATAATGGGGCCTTTGGAGCATGCCCAGTTCATCTACCATGGAGGCATCACAAAGGGGTCTTGCCTAGGCATGTCCAGATCTCCTAAAATGGAGGCACTATTCATCTCCTACCATGTGGGTGGAACAGATGGCATTTTTAAAACTGGTAAGAGTGAGGCGGTTGCTTTCTTTCTGCTGGTCTTTTTCTGGCTCAAGCTTTTTCCTAAATACTTTTTCCTTTGGCATCCTGAGTGTGAAGATCACAGGTCATCTATAGCAAGGATTCCATGAATTGAATTGGTGAGAGGGAAAGGGCTTCCTTTCCCTATTTTCCTCTTTTATCCTAGCTCCAAGAAATGGGCTTGGTGGTGTTTGTTTCTATGCTATCTTTTTGTTCTTTTCAGTTTTAGGTGCTGGTGGTAATCCCCACTGAACCCTGGAGTTCATGCGGTGACATTGGAGCTAGGAATCTAGGGGGGATGGTGCAGTCAGCCAGCCTGATAGTGAAGCCCTTCAAAGCGAGGGTACCTGGGACTGTAGCTGGGGGAAGTGTTTAGATTTAGAACTGGGACCATGCTCTATAGGAACTGGCCTAAACTGTGAACCTAACCCCCTTCATGTCTCCAAGAGCATGAGGTGGTGCAAAACAGGTTGTGGGATTTTGTTCCCTGTGATAGGGCAGTAAGTTTGCGTATTTGTCATTTTGTCTTCTGAAGTAAATATTCCTTTGTCGAAGCTAATCTGTTAGGGGTTAAATGGAACTGGGGTGCGGAGGACCACCCCTATACTTGTGTGGGGGCTGGAGTTGATGGCCCGCCATAGACACAACCCCTACCCCAGTCACTTTAAGAGTGTGGGAGAACCCTGGGGACAGAGTAAAATACTGTCCTTCAGGCAGTAGGTGCCCGTTAGTCTGTGTTAACATGTGGAGTCTTGTCTGGGATAAAATAGGGCTTTTCATTTTTTGTGGGAATCCCTGGAAAGAATCTCTGCCTGGGACTTTTGATGTTTGACATACCCTAGGCTCTATGATTCTAAAGAAATTTGGCAAAAACCAGGTCAAAAACTTGCCTTGGGCTTGGATCTAATGCACCCTGGCTTCTGAGGGCTTTCCTTCTGATGTAGTTGACTGCATCTCCCTACTGGGATCCTGGATTCAAGGTCACCGTGCCTCAAAATCCAGGGTCCAGTATAGATCACTGGCATCATGTAAAACAAAGGACAAACAGTATAGCACAGAAACAAATACTCCCAGTCCTGTTTTTCTATCCCTTTCTTTGACAGCAGAGGAAGGAAGTCCTTCCCCATTACCAGTTCAGTTCATGGCTCCTGTGCTGTGGGTAAACTTTGATCTTTGCTCCCTGGATGAGTTTAGGAAAAAACAGATCCAAAAAGGAACAGGCAGAAAGAAAAAGAAACTGCCTCAGTCTTGTTAGTGTTAAAGATGCTGCCTGTTTCAGGTTTGCAGCCAGTCAAAGGAGACTATAGCCTTACCCATAGGGTGGGAGATACAGAACAGGTCCACCTGAGATCTAGGCATTTCCAGGCAAGCCCCCTTAAGATACTTCTGTATTAGGCAAACTAAGCACACTCCAATATTCCTGAAACACAAGATAAAAGGTAAAACAGTACCATCAAAAGATAAGTTTTCCACCCTTTTTTCCCCCTCTGTCTTCTACTTTTCTCTAGTAACAAAAGGGAGAAAAAGTCTCTTCAGTTTCTTTCAAGCCATCACTGTAGCAGGGGTTCTTAATCTGTTTTGTTTCACGGAGCCTTTTGTCAGTCTGGTAAAGCCTATGGATCTCTTTAGAATGATGTTTTTAAAATGAATTAAATAAAATATGTAAGATTGCACAGGAAACTGATCATATTGAAATACAGTCTGTAGATAAGAAGACTTCAATTGTGAGGGATCTAGTAGCAGATCTAATGACTATAGCAATTTTGAAGTATTGATGAGTATAAACATTATTTGAGATAACTATGATGACTATAATGTGAGCTGTTAACTCCTAGCTTATATGCTCTTAAGAGACAGGAACTGTTGTTTCAGTGTCTATGGAGAGGCTTTGAAATAGGTGTTAGAATCCTGTGGATGGGAAACAAACAGAACCTAGGTCCCTTGACTCTCAGATGAGAAGATTGTTTATCTAGCCAGCCACACTTCCTTCCCCTCCCCTCCCCTCTCTTTTCTTGGCAAAGATACTGGAATGGTTTGCCATTTCCTTCTCCAGTTCATTTTAGAGATGAAGAACCGAGGTAAACAAAGTTAAGTGACTTGTCCAGGGTTACACAGCTAGTGTCTGAGGCCAAATTTGAATTCAGGTCCTAATATCAGAGTCAGTGCTCTATCCACTGTACCACCTAGCTGCCCACCCTACCCTGCTCTATTATATTGTAAACTCCTTAGGAGCAGAGCCAGTGTTTTATGTATCTTTGTACCCCTAAGGCCTTAATAGATGCTTGCTTAATTAATGAATAAATGAATTATACTTGGTCATTAGGCAAAGTCGCCACTGTTGCTCTTCTAATCCTTATTTTTTCTCCACTTCTCAACCTCTTTAAACCCCAGGATACCTAATTATCTCTAGGGTAAGACCAACCCTATGGGGAAAAGTTTCCCTTTAGTTGGCTTTTATGAAAGGCTCTAGCCATTGCGGCCTTGATTCTGGGAAATAACATTTGACTCATTTTTTTCTGCTAGGAAATAAAATTTGTGATGAAAAAAAGCCAGTCTCTAGACCCTCTCCCCACCCCCTAAATCCACTCCCTGCTAGGAACAGAGGCCAACAAGGGAATGCCACTCTCAACATAATAGCTTGGTAGCATTTTGAAAATATCAATCAAACTGAATACTTTCTGGGCTTAGATCCTGGGCTTTCAGAGACTGACCCCCCTTTATGTATTGCTTATATAATATTATCTACCAAAGTTCTACTGTGATGCTATATAGTAGCTAACACTGAGGCTGTGCCAGTGCAAGTCAGCTCAAGCTTCTGGCAGGCCCTACTAAGTTGAAAAGACATTTGGGGTTTGAACCAAGGGTAAGAGTTCTCTCAAGACCATCTGGTTAAATGCAGAAGGGCTTGGCATCAGAAGGTTGGCCATCATTGGATGATTTGGCTGGGGTAAGGGTGGAGGTATACAGCAATTCTTAAAACAATCTCCTAAGCTATGCAGGGGTTGCTACTTGCACAGTGAAGCAATGCTGTCATGAAAGATAGGATCATAGATTTAGAGTTGGGAGGGTCCTTGACGGCTATTTAGTTCAACCTCCTCATTTTACGAAAGAAGAAATTGAAGCTCAGGGTTGAAAAATGACTTTTTGAAGCACTGAAGTATTATTGTTTTGAACTAATATTTGTAAAGCATTTTGCAAACCTTAAAGTGCTATAAAATACCATTATCATTATTGTTGTTGTTGTCATTTGTCTGCATGTCTCATCATTCTTATTAGAATGCAAGTTCCTTGAGTGTAGACATTGCATCTAATTCATTTTTGTCTCTTTATAAAACCCAAAGGAGAAGAATCATTTCAATCATATCAATCAAGAACCATATCAATTTATGACCTTACATGTGGGGACTGTTAACCTTGTTTTATCCTCACAACCATCGTATAAGGTAGGCAAAGTAGGTATTAATATCCTCATTTTATTGCTGTTTGTCCTTCATTCTTGGAGAGGACCAATGACATCATGGGGTAATGTCTTGGCTCTTGAATGAGTTGGATTTAAGTGAGGCAGAGTTGCACAGCGTCATCTACCTCACTCTCTCTTCCTGAGTCATCCAAGTTTAGTGGCAGGACAAAAGTCAAGATGACTAGTGATAGTCTGGGATGCAGTGAATGACTTTGCTGTCTGATTTCTGACCAAGGTCTAAGTACTATACAGCACCTGCTTCATCCTTTGTGGACGTTGGAACAAATTGCTCTCCTCTGCCCATTATGCCGTGAGAAGTCTTCACATACTTGGGGTAGATATCCCCATCCTCATTTTACAGATAGGGGCACCAAGCCTCAGAGAGCTTTCTGACTTGCCCATAGTCATACAATTATTCAATGGAAAAGTCGCTTGGCTCCTCTGGCTCCAAGTCTTGTATTGATTCCATTACATTCTACTAAAGAGACCACCTTGGAGACCAGTTGCAGCAGGCGCTCTTGACCTGGGATCCAATGATTCCTAAGGGGTCCATGTATAAATTTTAGGGAGCCCATGAACCTAGATGGGAAAAAGCCATATCTTTATTTCAATATAATTAGTTTCTTTTGTAATGTTGCACAATCTCCATTGCACCCTCACTGCTGCTAGGCAATCCTACTATACTTTCCTTATAATCTTACTCTCCTCTCCATAGCTGTTCTTCAAATTTTTTCATCCCTCCTCAAACCACTCATGGCTCTCCCTCTCCCTCCCTTCTCAACTGAGAATCACATCCCATATTTTATAGCAAAGATTGAGGCCATTTGTCATGTAATTCCCTCCTCTCCCCTCTTCCTCATTCCATATAATTCATATGTCCTCTTCCACTCTTTCCTCCTTCACCCCTGTCTCACATGATGATGTGGCCCTATTTGTTACTAAGGATAATCCCTCTACCTGTTCTAGTAATCCCATTCTATCCCATCTTCACCAATAGGTTGCTACCTCCATTCTCTCACTTGTCTTCAGTCTCTCCCTGTCTACTCGCTCCGTCCCTACTACTTACAGATTTTTTCATGTTTCCTTTATCTTCAAAAACCCCTCACTTGATCCTTCTATACTGCCAACTATCTCTTCTGCCCTTTGTGGCTACACTCCTTGAAAAGACCCTCCATTTTCCTCTCACTTTCTTCTTAACCTCTTAAAATCCAGCTTCCAACCTCAGCATTTTGCTCTCTCCAAAGTTACCAATTATCTCTTCATTGCCAAATCCAGTGGCCTTTTCTGAATCTTCATTCTCCTCAACCTCTCTGTAGCCTTTGACATGGTGGATCACTCTCTCCTCCTTAATGCTCTCTTCTCCATAGGTTTTTCTCACTGCTTCTTCTCTCTCTTTTGCTGAATCCTCTTCCTAGATCACACCTTTTAATAGAAGGCATCCCTCAGGGTTCTGTCCTGGGCCCTCTTCTCTTCTCCCCTTACACTACTTCACTTGATGATTTCATCAGCATCTATTAATACAATTACTGTGGCTATGCTGATGATTCTCAAATCTACCTATCATGCCCTAACCTCTCTTCTCATCTCCAATCTTGAATCTCCAGCTGCCTGTCAAACATCTTGAATGGGATATGCAGTAGACATTTTAAACTTAACATGTTTAAAATGAAACTCATTATCTTTCCCCCTAAACTCTCAAGGGTAACACTGTCTTCTCAACCCTTCAGGCTCACAGGTGTCATCTTCAACTCCTAGCTCTTTCTTCCCCTCCCCCCCATATCTAATCTTTTGCCAAGACCTGTCCCTTTTACCTTCATAACATCTTTTTAATATGCCCCTTTCTGTCCTCTGACACTGCCACCACTCTGGTTTAGACTTTTATCTCATACCTAGACTATTGCAATAGCCTCCTGGTGGGTCTGCCTACCTGAAGTCTCTCCCCATTCCAATCTATTCTCTGTTTAGCCACCATAGTGATTTTCCCAGAGTGCAGATCCAAGTATGTCACCCTCTTTCATAATCCAATGGTTCCCTATCACCTCCAGATCCTCTATTTGGTGTTCAAAACCCATCATAACCTAGCCCCCTTTACCTTTCCAATCTTCTTGTACCTTGTGCCCTGATACATATTCTTCTTCCATCCAATGACACTGGCTTCCTTGCTGTTCCACAAATAAGACATCCTATCCCTCGTCTTCTGAGCATTTTCTCTGTCTCCCATGTCTGGAATATTCTCTCTCCTCTTCTTCACCTACTGCTTTCCCTGGTTTCAAGTTCCAACTAAAATTCCACCTTTTACAGGAAGGCTTTCCCAATTCCCCTTAATTCTAATTCCTCCCCTCATGATTATTTCCTGTTTATTCTTTATATAGTGTGTTTATACATATCTGTTTGCTTGGTGTCTCCTCCATTAGATTGTGAGCTCCTTAAGGTCAGAGACTAACTTTTGTTTCTTTTTCTATACACAGCACTTAGTGCAGTGCCTGGCACATAGGAGGAGCTTAATGAATGCTCTTTGACTATTTTATTTTATGCATTTAAAAGCATTATTCTGAGTAAAGGTCCATAGGCTTCACTAGACTGCTAAAGCAGTCCATGACCCCCCCCAAAAAAAATTAAAAATCTTTGAACTAAAGGATGTTCACAAACTTACAATGGATTCCACATCACAATTTACTTGACTTTGCTGGGGTTTTGGGGTGTGTGTGTGTTTGTGTGTGTTGAGTTTATGTTCTGAAGGTCAAACATGATGGGTAAGAGAGCATTTTGGACTTTTAAGCTAGTATACTGATTTTCTTGGTTAGAAAAAGACATGCAGAATTCTTTACTAGAAATTAACATTGAAAAATCAGCTAGTTGTTGAATGAATACCATAGATCTGGATCAGTTTCTGTATGGGGAGATACAAAAGAAGGTAAAGATAATCCTCCCCCCTTATTTGCCTTAGAAATTTGTGATCATAATGGAGACACAGAACACATATTAACACAAAGACAATAACATAAATAGCACAATGCCATAGGCCAAGGTCTAGTTGTTATTTAGTTACTTTTTGCCCATTTCCTGATTTTCTTAAGGCCTGGCTTAGTTATTTTTCAGAACAGGAGTTATAGACCCAGAGTGGTTTGCCTGGTTAAGACTATAAAAACTTAGCTTTTCCTCCCAGCTCCAACCCTAAATTTTTATGTGATCTTAGTTTCCACTTTTGTAAAATGGGAGTAAATTGTCCCTGAAAGGATGGTGGTGAGTAGATAGTACTTTTTGGAATTAAGAAACATGAATTAGAGTCCTGTCTCTAATACTTGTTTCCTGTGTGACTATGGGAAAATCACCTAACTTCTCTGAAGCTCAGTTTTCTTATTTGTAAAATGTGGATTACTACAGGTACTGCTCACTTTCCCAGGGTTATTGCGAGGAAATGTTCTAACCCTATGTAAATGTGATTTGCTGGTATTGGTTGAGTTCTGAGGTCAAGCTCTGGTGGAAAGGGCTCTGAATTTGGAGTCAAAGGACCAGGGCTTTGGATTCTGCCTCCATCATTTAGTAGCTACTCTGCTTGGAGCAAGTCACTTCCTTTCCTCTGGGCTTAATTTCCTCATCTGTAAAGTGATGTCTCACCTAACTCTGTTTTTAATCAGATTATCCCCCACATGCTTTCTCATTCCTTTCCTGGGTAGTGGTCTCACAGATATCAGCAATGTGTTTGCAAAGAACCTGTTCATGCTGGGTCCAAAACAAATGTTTTTCTTTTTTAATGTTCCTAACTATTGCAGTGATTTTTCTCCTTTAATATGGAATGTACCTAATTAATGATTCAGCATCATGCTGGGGCTATGTTCTCTTTAATGTGTTCATCAGCATCAACTAAGAAATATTGAAAGCTAATCATAACAAGACTTAGCTCTTATAAAATGCCTTTTATCTTCAAAGTGGTTTACAAATCACTAATTATTGCTGGAATTCAGGCAGTATGAAACTAGATACATTAGGATGGAGTATGTAGCTGCCTTCTACCTCTCTAAGGACTAACTCAAGAATACTTGAGCTAATTCACAAGAGAAAAGATTTAGGTTGAATTGATTATGTAAAAAAAAAAAAAAACAACTGCATGTTGACAAGACTGAAACTTTCTCCCTCTCCTTCCCCAGGGAACTAGAAGGGCCCTAGAGAAACCTGGAGAAGTTTCAGGTTCAGCCCTTTCTCCAAAGCTGATTTGGTACATCCTCCCTTCAGGTTGCAAACCACTGCCCTCACTCAATTATTTCTTTGAAGAAAGGATAAAAGTTCATAAACTGATAAAATGTTTGAATTAGAAGGCATTTCTGGTAGCTAGCAACAGCTAGCTCAGTGGAGAGGTAGAGTACTGGGTTCAAATACAGCTTCAGATACTTAGTAGCTTATGACCCTGGGCAAGTCATTTAACTTCTGTTTGCCTCAGTTTCCTCAACTATAAAATGGGGATAAGTAATAGCATGTACATACCAGGATTGTTGTGAGGATCAGATGAGATAATACTTGTAAAAAACCCTTAGCATAGTACCCTTCACACAGTAGGTGCTATATAAATGCTTATTTCCTTCTCTTCCTTTTCTTAAGCTCTGTATGGAATGAGGAAGGAACTGGATTCAAAATCCTGCTTTTGTCATTTCAGTGTAATAGTGAATTAATTTAATTATTTAATTTCTAATGAATTTCTAATTATTTTCACTTAATTTCTCTAATCCTTACTTAACTTCTTCATCTGTAAAAGGGAGGTAATAACTTGCAGCCTTCTTATTTTGCAGGTGAGGAAACTGAGGCTGAGCTAGAAGTAATGACTTGCCTAAGGTCACAGAGTTAAGCAGGAGCAGATCTGGGATTCAAAATCAGGCCAAGATGACCATGTTTATGTGTGTGTTGGGGTTGGGGTGGATATGGGAATAGTGAGTGGAGCTAGGGAGAGGTAGAGGCCATATTTGTTTGAGTTCTGTTGCTAGAGAAAAACTTCCTACCAGGAAACAAAGGCATCATCCCCTCCCTGCCCCTCCTCTCCACCTCCACCACACCCACAAAAAAAAATGTCCCTTTGGTAAATTACTAAAGGAGCTTATTTCTTAGGGGTGGGGTAGGGGAAATGTCAGAGAGTGACATCTAAATGAGGAAGAAACTGAGGCCCAGGAACTTCTCCAAAGTCAAATGGAAGCAGAAGAGATAGTTACAGAAAAGGGGAGCTTAGCTCTGGAACTATCAAGGGTTATTTTTTTCCTTGAAGTAAAGGAGCAAAGTTACCAATGATCTCCTCATTGACAAATCTAATGGCCATTCCTCATCCCTCATCCTTCTTGGCTTCTCTCTATCATTTGATACCATTGACTCTCTTCTCCTGGAAATTTTTTCCACTCTGGGTTTTAGGGTACTGTTCTCTCTTGGTTCTCTTCATACCTGTATGACTGTTCCTTCTCAGTCTTTTTTGGATTTTAATCAATGTTATGCCTGCCAACTGTAGTTTTCCTCAAGATACTATGCTAGGCCTTCTTCTCATTTGTCTCTATACCCTGTCATTTGGCAATCTCATCAGCTCCCAAGGGTTCAGTTATCATCTCAATGCAGACGACTCCCAACTCTATATATCCAGCCCTAGTCTTTCTCCTTCAGTGACAGTCATACATCACCACCTATCTACTGGGAATCTCAAACTCTTTGTTTTGTAGGCATCTGAGACTGAACAGGTACAAAACGGAATTTTTTTCCGTTTCTCAAAGTCATTTCCTTTCAAAGTTCTGTATCAGTGCTGAAGAGATGACCATTCTTTCAGTCACTCGGGTTTGCAGCCTTAGTAGATGGGCAGCCCTGAATTTCAAACCCCCTGTAACATAAGCCAGCTCACTAAGTCCCCTAACTCCTCTAGGTTTTTAGGGAATAGTGTAGAGGTCATCACACTCCTTCTACCACAGGGAAGAATTCTCCTTTTAGCTTGAGGTATGTCTTGATGCTCCCAACTATAAGGGCAGGTTTTGTAATGGAAAATATTGTGAGCCAGGTACCAAATTATTTGAGAAAGGAGGGAAAAATCTGCCCAGGAAGTGATGGATAACTGTTACCAGGTTCTAAATAGGGTCATATATCTAGAATGAACCTTCCAGGAGAAAAAATCAGTGGAAAGAGTCTGGCAGTGACAGTGAGGAGCAAGGAGTGTGTCTATTCCCTTGCCAGTGTATGTATGGGAAGAGGGAGGTGAAGAAGAGTATGAAAGCTGGTATTGGAGGTGAATGGTCAGGTTCTGTGATGACAAGAAGATTGAAGGAAAGGTGAGGTCTAATATAAAGGGTAGTTTTTAAACAATAGAATAAGAGTTCCAAAGAGCATAATGGAAGGAGGAAGTGGAGATAAATAGGGTTGGGAAGGATGGAGATGAAGTGAATGAGAATGAGTAAGGATTGATGATAAAGGAATAGAGTATTAACTTTCTTAACTTCTCAGGTAGTTTTGCACTATAAATTAGAGAGTGAGAGGAAAGAATTTACTAGTCATGGGACAATAGATTGTGATACACATCCTCAGTAAGTTTGTGACTATGTCCCAGGCCCCAATTGGATTTTGATTTTATTTACTCCCCCTGGAGGGAGGTTGGGAATCTAGACGTGGGCTAGTCTAGATGGCTGGTTAGTGAGGTCGTTGATCCGAGGTCCCTTGCTGATTTTAAAGGGTTAAGTCGTGGTTGATTTATGGACCCATTTTAATAAGTAAAGGCTTTTCTGTACCCCAAGGTATGATGTTGGTTTGGTTTTTACCAGTTGAGTGAGGAGGCTTTGGGCCTGGTGATGAGGAGATAGTCTAGGTGACAGGGATGATGAGAGTCAGGGCAGAGAAACAAAAGGCTGCTTTGCAGTAGATTATCATGGGAGGAGGCATGAGACCTACTGCTGGGTTTTAGAATATCCACTCAGAATGGACAGTACAGGGGGCAGCTAGGTGGCGCAGAGGATAGAGCACCAGCCCTGGATTCAGGAGGACCTGAGTTCAAATCCGGCCTCAGATACATAACACTTACTAGCTGTGTGACCCTGGACAAGTCACTTAACCCCATTGCCTAGCCAAAAAAAAAACCAAACAAAACAAAAACAAACAAACAAATAAACAAACCAAAAAAAAAAAAAACCAAAGTGGACAACACAGACTGATTTACCTGGTGGGATTTCAGAGCAGCAGTCCCTATCAGGATGGCTAGTGGGCTACTTTATTGTGAGTTGCTCCAGGCTGATGGGTGGACCACTTCACAATGTTTTACTTTAGAAGAATCTAAGTTTGCAGGAATTATTTAGAAAACTGCAAAATCTTAGAAATGTGTGAGAATATACTATCCATCTATTTGGGATGACTTTGTGAAGGGCTAGGAGACAGTAGGGTAGCCAGTAGTCTCCTACATCTTCATCTCTGGAGGAACTTTCTGCTCTAAGAGTCTTTGATACTATAATTCTCATCTTTATTCAGTTGTATCTGACTCTTCCTGACCTCATTTGAGGATTTCTTGGCTAAGATACTGCAATGGTTTGCTATTTCCTTCTCCAGCTCATTTTACAGGTGAGGAAAGCAAGGCCAACAAGGTTAAGTGAATTGCCCAGGGTCACATAACTGGTGTCTGAGGTCAGATTTGAACTCAGGTTTTCCTGACTCGAGGCCCAGAGCTCTATCCACTGTACCACCTAGCTGCCCAATTGTCATCTATCCTTACTTAAATCTCTTACTGTAGACAAAGATGCAGACAAAGGGACAAAATGATAGAAAGAATGATGAAGTTGGAGTCAAGCGCTGTTTTTGAGTACTAAATATGACATTTAGTGGCTGTGTGACCATGGTCAAGTTGTTTCACTTCTAAATGCCTTGGATTCCTCACTTGCAAAATAGTGGTAAAAAAAAATATGATTTGCCATTTCTACCTAGTAGAGTTGTGTGAAAAGAATTTCATAAACCTTAAAGAGCTATCATGAGTTGTTATTGTTATAGAACAAAAATTGTTATAGAGCAAAAGCATTTGCTATTTCTTCCTCTCCATAGCTTATGTCCCTTTGCCTTTGGAGTAGGTCCCCTAACTTTCCCTTTTAGTAGATGTGCCATCTGTTCAGCTATTTGTTTATATAGATTAAAATTCTCTGAGGTAGAAGCTTTGCCAAAACAGAATCCCACCTCAGACATTTGCTAGCTGAGTGACCACAGAAAAATTACCTAACCTTTCTGATTCTATTTTCTAATCTGTAAAAATGAGGAAATTGTAACTGATATCCTCTAAGGTACTTCCCAGCACTAAATCTACCATCCTGTGATGATTCATAGTTGTGGAAGATACTCCAATCCATTTTCTGCAATGTTAAAAAATGATGTTTTCTTTTATAGTTAGATTACTCATTCACTTGGAACTTACTGTGGTATATGGTGTTAGATACTGCTCTAAATTTATTTTTTTCAAACTGCTTTCCAGTCTTCCCAGCAGTTCTTGTCAAATAGGGAGTCCTTCTTCATGTAGTTGAATGTTCTAGTGTAGGGGGGGAACAAACAAATTTTGTTCTATGAAGTTTAGATTCAGTCAAAGAGCTGCACTTGAGGACCTAGAGGGCCACATGTGGCCTCGAGGCCACTGAGATATTGAGGTCTATTGTTTCTGATTCTTGTTTATATAGCTTATTCTATAGAAATTATAAAGTAATCCCTAAGTAATTTGAGATCTCTATTAATTTACATAGTTTCATAATTTTATTATATTGCTATGGCTCAACCATGAGCAATGAATATTCATCCAATTATTTAAATCTTTTATGCCTGTAAAAAATGTTTTAAAATCATAACCATATGTTGAGTGTATTTTAATACATTGATTCCCAGATATTTTATGCATTTTTGAGTTATTTTGAATGAGATTTCTCTTTCTATTATTTCTTCATAGTTTTTGTTATTGCTAGAAATGCTGAGGATTTTTTATGGATTAATTTTGTATCCTGCTCCTTCAGGGATAAGCACTAGACCTGTGATTTCATTGACAAAGAATTATCAGGTGAAAAAACTACTTCTATCAATTCAGGACATCGTTTTCTTGGCAGATTGTAGTTTAGAGGAGATGCTGAAGTACTGAAAGGTTATATGTCTTACCCATGATTTTGCACATTAGTGTGTGTTACAGATATCTCTTGAAGCCAGAACTTCATGGTTTCAAGGCCAACTCTTTATGCACCATGCCATACTGCTGTAATTTTTTTATTTTTTCTTTTGCTAGGCAATGCAGTTAAGTGACTTGCCCAGGGTCACACAGCTAGTAAGTGTTATGTGTCTGAGGCCATATTTGAACTCAGGTCCTCCTGACTCCAGGGCCAGTGCTCTATCCACTGTGCCACCTAGCTGCCCCATCTATTGCTGCAGTGTTACTGAACCTACTACCTCAATGAATTCTTTTGCTGACTTTTTGGGATTTTCTAAGTAAACCTTTGGTCTTCTGTAAATAGGGATAATTTTATCTCCTGGTAGCCATTATTTATTTCTTTGTTTTCTTTCTTTTGTCTTATTGCTATTGAAGGCATTATTAGAACTGTCAAATGATAGGACAAGAAGGGGCATCTTTGTTTTACACCTGCATTTACTGAGAAACATTCTAGTCTTTGCTGCAAATAATTATGGATTTTGGCTTTAGATATGTACTCTTAAAAACCTCTTTTTAAATGGTCTTTTATGTTTATATTTTTTAAAGGATGCTAATGCAAATGAGTGATTCGTCAAAAGTCTTCTCTATTAACATAATCATGTGGTTTCAGTTGTTTTTATATTAATGTAATTAACTTAGCTATTTTCATAATTTTGAACTATCTTTGAATCCCAGGAAAAACCCAACTTGTTCATAGTGAATCATTTTGGGGATATATTTTCTTTATTTTTTTTCTGTTAGAATTTTATTTCATATTTTTGCATCAATAAAATTGGGCAGCAAGGTGGCACAGTGGATAGAGTGGTGGGCCTGGAGTCAGGAAGTCTTGCGTTCAAATCCAGTCCCAGACATTTACTGGTTGTGTGACCCTGGGCAAGTCACTTAACCCTGTTTGCCTCAGTTTTCTCATCTATAAAGTGAGCTGGAAAAGGAAATGGCAAACCATTCTAGCATCTTTGCCCAGAAAACCCCAAGTGGGGTCACAAAGAGTTGGACATGACTGAACAACAACAAAAATTTTTGCATCAGTATCCATTAGTGATACAGGCCAATAGTTCTCTTTCTTTGTTTTATCCCTTCTCATTTAAGCATTTAAATCATATTTGTCTCACAAAATGAATGTGTTATATTGTTTTCTTTTTTGCCTATTGAGAATGAGTTATTTAGAATAGATGCTAATTGTCTTTTTTTTTAATGTTTGATAGGATTGACATGAAAATCCATCTGGTGTGGTGATTTTCTTTGGTCATCCATTTGTAATTTGTTCAGTTTCAGTTTCTGAAGTTGGGTTGTTTAGGATCTCTGTTTCATGCTCTTTTAATTTGGATACCTGATATTTATTCTGATACAAATTTAAATTTAAATTCCTTTAAATTTTTACTTTTTTTGTTCAAATGCAATAGTATGGGTTCTATACATCTTTTTACTTCTTCTCTATTGTGAATTCATTAAAAATTTTGGGGGGGGTAATTTGATCTCTCTCTCTCCTTGATCAAATTAACTAAAGGTTTATTGATTTTGTTAATCTTTTCAAAGAACCATATTTCAGTTTTGTTTCACATTTCTATAATCTTTCTTTTTCATTTTCATCTCAGCTGTTAGAGGAGAAATAGTTAATTTGTTTCTCTTCTAACTTTAATATTTCTTCTTTTGTACTTCATTCAGGATTGTTAATTTATTCTTTCTTTGGTTTTTAAACAGTACTAAATTCTTTGTTCCTCTCTTTTTTATTTTTGTTAATGTATTTTTTTCAGAGATATTTTTCTTCTAACAATTACCTTAGTTGCATCCTCAAAATTTTAATATGCTGTGTCATCATTCATTCTACTTTGCAGAGTTGTTCATTGTTTCTATATGTATTCCTTAACTTGCTTTTTATTCAGGATATCATTATTAAGTATCAATTTAGATTTGTATCTTTTGTTGTGTTCCCTGTATTAATTGCTAATTTGTTGTGTTATGGTTTTCAAAAGATATATTTAGTACTTTTGTCTTTTAATATTTGTTTAATTCCTTGTGCCCTAGCAAATAGTCTGTTTTTGTAAAGGTACCAACTAATGCTGAGAACTGTGTGTATTCATTAATCCCCCCATTCAGAGGATGTCATAAGTCTTTTAAAGCTAACTTCTCAAATAATCAGTTCAGTTGTCTGTTTTCCTTATTGTTTATCTTTCTGCTAGATATATCCTGCTATGAGAAAAGAACTTGAAAGTCTCTGTTACTATTTATGATTTTTTTTTGCTATTTAATTAACTTCTCATTATTCTTGCTTTTCCTGCTAGACTAATACAAGATGCAGTCTTTGTTTTGTCTAGACACCGAGTCAATTGTGCAGCAGCCCCCTACAAGACCACTACACATAAACTCAACTATTGTTCCTTAGGAGTTTAAATGCTCCTGCTAGCCCTGAAAAGGAGAAACTTTTCCTTAAAAGTCTTCCTATAACTATGTGGACATCTCTATGCTCCTCTTGTTTTGTCTTGCTATTTTTTTTTCTGTTTGGCCTCATTTTTAGAAATAAATATGTATTTATGAAGAAATCAGTGTCATGTGCTGGGATTCATGCTGTATCTTGAGTCATAAGACCTGGTCCTGCTCCCTGCCCTTTTTATGATAACTTTTCCTAAGGTCACATTATCTTATTTTTGTAGTCATTCTGTATGTTTTATTTTTTCTGATTCTATTTGCTTCATTTTGTATCAGTTTATCTAAGTCTTTCCCTGCTTCTCTGTCTCATCATGGTCATCATTTATAGTCCAGTAATATTCCATTGTGTTTATATACCAATATTTATATAGCCATTTCTCAATTGAAGACCTCTACTTTGTTTTCAATTCTTTGTTATCACAGAAAATGCTGCAATAAATATTTTTGTGTATGAGGTATTTATTTTTATCTTTAACTTCCTTGGAATATATGTCAAGCAAGCAATGGAATCTCTGGGTCAAGTAGTTCTGTCCTCTTTTCATTTCTACCATTTTTTAAAAGAAATAATTTTCATGTTATTCCAGATTTTTTTTCATTTCTTCCAGCTCTAATATTTTATGAGCTATTTGAAGAAGGATTCATTTGGATTTGTGGGTAGATTTGGGGGGGAGGACATTTCACCCATCTTTCAATCTGAAATAGTTTTTAATTATTGTTCTATTCCTTCCTGCCCTCATTGACTGGATGCACTAGTCTAATAAGACATCATGGTGGAGATTTTTAATCCTTTTTTTTTTCTTCTGCCTTTCCTGGGCTTCAATAACTAATTAAAGAGGTAATTGCTAAGGGATGTTGGGGGCCATTGGTGAGTGGGTCTGCTCTTCATTCTCATATCCCTTCAATCTTCCCTGCCTGTCTCCCCTCTGCCCTTCTCCCTAACAGCTCACTGTCTCTTCTCTTTTCCCATTCAGGTCCAGGAGCAGAGCTGGACAGTGAATGGTGAACTGAGAAGATGGCTGCTCCTGAAAAGAGAGCGGTTCGAGAATCCAGGAAGGCCAGACTTTCACTTAAGGGGAATGAGGCCAATCCCAAGTTCCCAAAAGATGCACAATGGAGTGGGACAAGAGGACAGGACCCAGGCCAGCTGGACATGTTGAAGAAAGCTCAGGAGTTTTTCCAGACCTGTGACACAGAGGGCAAAGGCTTCATCGCCAAGAAGGACATGCAGGTAAGAGGATCTGCTTCTGGGGCAAGTCAATTAGAGTTAACCTGGTATCATGGAGATTTGGGTTAGACTGATGATATTATGGGGCAGCCTCCTCCATCTCTATCATCACTGATGTCATATTCATGTAGAGAAGATGTCAACTATAGAGCATAGTGGGAAACACACACACATACCAGAGGTACCAGAAAACCTAGCTTCAATTCCTGACTGAAGTTACTAGCTGTATGATTATAAAGAAATCCCTTGCCTTCTGAGTCTCAGTTTTCCTCATGTTACAGATGAGAATAACAATATTTACACTGCCTACCTTATAGAGTTTTTGTGAGAAAAGTTCTTTGTAAACCTTAAAGTACTATAGAAATGTGAAGTATTACTATTTCCCAAGAAGAAAAAAAAAAGTGTTCCTTCTTTCTATTCTCCTCCCCCACAAATATCCACAAATGATCATTCTCTGGACTCTAAGAATCTAGAGGATCATGGGATCACAGATTTGAAGGCAAAGGGGATCTAGAACTTGTCTGGAAGCAGCCTATACTGATTATTAAAGGACTATAATGGGAGTCAGGACATCTGAGTAAAGTTTACTCTGCCCCATATGAATGAATGAATGAATAAATGAAAAGCATCTATTGAGAGCTTACTATGTGCAAAGTACTATGTTAAGTGCTGGGAATGCACACAGAAAAACAAGACAGTGAGCCCCTGCTCTCAAGGACAGAGGGAGACAACAAATAGAGGAGTTTCAGCTGCAAATAAGATGGAAAGATTCCATAGTCCTTAGGGTGCAATGGGAAAGCAGATGGTAATACATCTTCTTTATTGTTATTCCCACCAATAAAACCATATCCATTTCTGATGTTAAACCATTTGACAATGCCAAGAACTTTGGTAATGAGAACTTTATTTTTCTTCAGTCTTCAGTAGTTGGGAGGAGGGAGGAATTTGCTGCTGTTCCCAAGGCTCTTGGACTCACTTAATCAATGGCATTTGGTTAGCTCCTAGTATTAGCGGTGGGAGGGAAGGTAGGTCTATTCTCCTCAGGGATTGTTCTCCTTAATGATGGCTTTGGGTGCTAGAACTGATAGTCTAGTGAACACAACTGTTTCCAGGACTCTTGTGCTCAGGGTCCTGGGCTTTCTTCATCTCAGTCTGAAGGGAGATGGTGACTGAAGTAGTGATTGATGGTGGTTTGGCTTGCTTGACACATATCACCTTCCACCTCTGTCTCCTGATACCTTGCTACATCAGCTAGTTTGTGACCTTGCAGAAGGGAGAAAGGAAAGAATGAGTTAGCTTACCATTTTTTTTTTCAATAAAATCTTGGGTATAAACTAGAAACAATATCTGCCTCTGTTTTTGAGTATATAAAGATATCTTAAGATCTCTGAAGTAATTCAGTTCATTCAATTTAACCAATATTTGTTTTATTTTTAACTTTTATGCATTTTATTATATTAAAACATTAAAAGCTTAGCATTTTCAGTTCCAAATTCCCTCCCTCCCTGTGCCTTGTTCCCTTTTGAAAAGTCAAGAAATACAATGAATACAAATGTACAATCAATACAAGAAATACAATGAACAAAAATACAAGAAATACCCATTATACATATGAAGGCACTCAAAATATATTTCTGCATTAACCATATTGTGTGTGGGGGGAGGGGAAAGAGGAAGACAAATAAAGTGAAAGAAAATGTGCTTCAATTTGCACTCAGAATTTCTCAGTCTCTCTCTGGAGGTGATTAGCATTTTTCATCAAGAGGCCTTTGGAATTGTCTGAGATCATTGGAATGATCTGAGTAGCTTAGTTTTTCACAGTTAGTTATCTAACCAATGTTTATTAAGCCATGCTTGGATCTGGAGCAGTTATAGAATTGAGATAAGAGCTAGTCCTTGCCTTCAGGGGGTTTGCAGTCTAGAAGGGGTGCAAGAAACTACATAGATAATTATAGCTTGAGGTAATAGCAATAACTATCATTTATATAAGCAAGTTAAAGTTTGTGAAGCACTTTACATATGTTATCTCATTTGAACCTAACAACAACTTGGTGAGGTAAGTGCTATCATTACACCCATTTTACAGATGAGGAAATTGAGACTGTGAGAGAGTAAGTGACTTGCCCAGGGTCACAAAACTAATTAGTGTCTGAAGCAGGTTTTGAATAAAGGGCTTCCTAACTCCAACTCCAACAATTCATCCACTGCACCATCCAGTAACCCAAGTGTGGCTAATGAAAGAGATGCAAAACAAAGTGATCTGTCTGACCTAATAGAGGTGGTCATTATCAATCCAGCAGATTGATTCCTGGCTTTGGAATTGGGCTTTAAAGGATGGATAAAGGGTCAGCTAGGTGGTGCAGTGGATAGAGCACTGACCTTGCAGTCAGGAGGACCCGAGTTCAAATCCAGTCTCAGTCACATAACACTCACTAGCTGTGTGACTCTGGGCAAGTCATTTAACCCCAATTGCCTCATATAAAAAATAATAATAAATAAAGGATGGATAGAAATTCAGAAGGCCTAGAGGGAGACAAAGGAAATTCTGGGTCTAAGGGACAGCATTAGAAAGGGAGCAGAGTTGAGAAAGCACAAGGTATGGTTGGGGACAGAATGAACCATTCAGACTGAAACACAAAGTATGTGGTTGCTAATAATCTGAAACAAACTGGGAAGGTAGAGTCACGTCTGATGAAGAACCTTGGATGCCAAGATAAAATGTTTGAACCTTACAACTGGAAGCCAATGAGCCAATGAGCAGAGGAATGATACAACCGTATTCTTACATAAGGAAGATTATTATGTGTATGAAGGAGAGATTGGAGATGGGGAGGAAGTATAGGTAGGAAGACATACAGCAAGACATATTAGGAGGATATTACAGAAATAGATGGTGAAGGTGAGTCTGTATTAGGATGGCGGCCATGAGAATATAATGCTCTATGTGGAACCTTAGGAAAATTCAATGAGCAAGCAGGAGAGACAGCATAGTCTAGGCCAGTCCTTCTCCAAGTGTGATCTGGAGGTGTTTTGGGGGTCCCTGAGACCCTTTCAGGACATCTCTGAGGTCAAAACTATTTTCCTGATAATACTAATTTGCTTTTATTTCTACTACAGCAAATGTTAATAGATATAACTCACATAAAAACTCTTTGAGGAGTCCTTAGTAATTTTTAAGAGTAAAGGGATTGGGGCAGCTGGGTGGCACAGTGGATAGAGCACTGTCCCTTGAAGTCAGGACATCTTGAGTTCAAATCTGCCCTCAGACATATACTAGTTGTGTGACCCTGGGCAAGTCATGTAACCCTGATTGCCTCCAACAACAACAAAAAAAAAGAGTAAAGGGATCCTGCAACCAAAAAATTTGAGAACCATTGGTGTAGAAGAAAGAGTCCTCCAGTTTTGGAGTTAGGTGATTCCTATGTCACCTATTGATTCTGCTACTTAGCAATCATAAGTTCTTAGGCAATTTATTTGACCTCCCTGGGCCTCAGATTTGTCATCTGAAAAATGAAGGGAACTAGGCTCCCTTGCAGCTCTAAATCCTACATCAATATCTATTTGGAATTCCAATCCTGGTGCGCTTCTAAGAAGTGTGAAGGTGATCACGTTTCAACTCCTGGGCTCTTAGTTTCCTCATCTGTAAGGTGAGAGCATTCACCTTTAAGGTCCCTTCTAGCTTTTGATCTCTTATCCTATGATCCTAAGGATAGCCCTACCACCAAATGGACTGGAAGGAATCTTTAGATATCATGTTGTCTCTTCCCCTGTTTCAGCAACATGACTGCATTGCACTGTGTTCCTACAAAAGAATTGCTGCTTTGCTTCTCCTTAATTTTCTGAAATCATAGCCATTCCATATACCTAGAGTCTGTCTTTTAACCTCTCTCTGCCTGCCCCAGTTTCCTCATCTATAAAATGGGAATAATAATCTCACCTGCCTCCCAGGGTGGTTGTCAGATTCAAATGAGATAATATTTGTAAAGTGCTTTGCAAAAACTTAAATTTATAAATATGTATTTATAGATATAAAATATATGCATATATATAATTATTTATAAATATGTATGAAATAAATAAATGAAAATATATGTATGAAAATGCTAGCTATCATTATTATTATTAAAGAATTCTTAGCATCTTACCTAAATTTCTTGCACTGTAATCATAATTTCACCCAGAAATTCACAGAGAAAATGGAACCTTTGGTGCAATCCTAGAAAAACAAATTTCCCACTTTCTACTTTATCTCTAACAATATAAAAAAAGTGCTTTCTGCAGTGACACTCTATCTGTACTTGGGAGGCAGGTGTATATAACACACTGCTGACAAATTATTTTAAAAAATTATCTTCATACAAAAGAGAGAGAATCTGGACAATGAAATGTTTCAGTATTTGTATTACCCTTAAATGTGATGTTCTCTTAGAAGTGAGGCTTGGAAGTTCCAAGTTGGTTCTGGCACTTTGGATGAAAGTCAGCATCTTGCCTGTCTCCCTTAGCCTAGGGGATCTTCCTTTGAAGGTTTCCACTTAATAGTTTTGTCTGTCTACCAGCCAACCCTTTTGCCAAAAGAGAGAAGAATAAGGCTTGGAGATTATCACCCATTTCCTATGAAGATCCTCAGATCAGCTATGTATAACAAGTAATGATTTGTAATCTATTTCTATTTTGTAAAGACATCTCTACCATAAGACAGAGCAGCTTGATGGCACAGTCAATAGAGCTCTGGAAAGACCTGTGTTCAAATCTGACTTCAGACTAGCTGTGGACCTGGGGCAAGTCACTTAATCCTGTTTACCTCAATTTCCTCATCTTTTAAATGAGCAGGACAAGAAATGGTAAACCACTTCAGTATCTTTACCAAGAAAACCCCAAATGGGGTCATGAAGAGTTAGACGTAACTGAAACGATGGAGCCGAGTGTTAGACTATACACCAGAAGCTATTAACAGAAGCACTTTTGTAAATCTTTGACAAACCTCAATTCCTGCTTCTTAACTCCATAATTAACTATCACAGATTTGTGGGGGTGTTTTTAAATAGTATAATCAACTCTTTAATCAGCCACACTGATGGAGAAGAGATGAGGCATGGAGAATGCTAGCTAGGTGGCTCCAAATTGGAAACTAAGGGGGTGTCCTATTGAGGAATGGCTGAATAAATTGTGGTATATGAATATAATGGAATGTTTTTATGCTATAAGAAATGATGGAATGAACAATTTCAGAAATAACTGGGAAGACCTTTATGAGCTAAAGCAGAGTGAAATGAGCAGAACCAGGAGAACTATTCATACAATGATAGAAACATTATATATAATTAATATATATTGTATATTATATATAATTATATATAATATACATATTATATATAATATGTATATATATACATACACACATATATATACATATGTTTTATGTATATATATGTATATAAAAAGCAGAAAGATTTTAGAGCTCTGATCAATGCAATGATAAGCCAAAATGTAGAAAGAGATGTACATTTTCGAACATGGCTTGTGTGAGAATTTGTTTTTTCCAGATTATGGAGATACGTATTGAGGGATTTGTTTTTTTGTTCCTATTTTACTTAATAGTGTGAGGTAGTGAGTGGGACAGATTAATTTTAAAAATATTTATTACTTGAAAATTTTTTTTAAAAATTGGAAACAGATACTAACCAGGATAAGCTTAAAACAAAAAGCATTTGTATTTGATTGTGGAACTTAGTCAGACATAATCAAAGAGAAGTAAGTTCAAACACTCCTTCACTCTCCCTACTTTGTTCTCCCACCTTCAACCAGGTACTAATCTTAGATGGGAGGCAAAAGTGGCTGTGGTGGGGAACCCACAAATCCACATAAGGGGTGGCAGCTGTGTTTTTATTTCTAATAACCTAACTCACAGGATTGTTCTGGGTAAAAATGCTTTGAAAATCTTGTTGTTCAGTCATGTCCAACTCTTCGTGACCTTATTTGGGTCTTTGACAAGATGCTGGAGTGGCCATTTTCTTCTCCTGCTCATTTTACAGATGAGGAAACTGAAGCAAACTTTAAGTGCTTTGCCCCAGGTAACACGATTAGTAAGCGTCTAAGGCTAGATTTGAATTCAGGTCTTACCAATTTGGGCCAGACTCTGTATTCATTGCACCACCTAACTGCCCTACCTTAAAACACTATATAAATGTGGACAGTATGGCATAGTGGCTTGAGAGCTGGTGTGAAATCAGGAAGACTTGGGTTCAAATACTGCCTCTGACCTATGCAAACTCTATAGGGTGCTGGCAAGTTTCTTAACCCTTTAGGGTTAAGTCTATACTCTAAGTCTATAAATCACAGAGATTGTGCTGACCTGCATTCCTGGAGGGAGTTTTCTTACTTTCTGTGTACACTGAAATCACAGGTCCATGCCCTATCTCCCTATTATTAACTTCTCAAGTCTTTATGTATCTATTAGCTCCGTACAGGCCATAATTATGGACTGTGAAAGATATGCATCAGTCACTTCTCAAGAAAATATGTAGTCAACTTTCAAATTTCTATGGCAGGCTTTTGTGTATTGTAATTTGTGGTAAAAATAACTCTCAATTCCTTGTGGGCATGATCCTGCCTCTGCCTAGGTACCTTGTGGATAATGGCAGTGGTCTCTTCCTTTGCCTTCACTGCATTATTGATATTGCTCCCATCCCTTTACCCTCACACCTAGCTTAGCCTGCAGACTGACTGGAGAGAGACGGGCGGGAGGCTTTCAGTTTATTGGGAAAAAACAAAGGTAGCGATAAAGAAGAGCAGGAAAGAGAGAAATTCAGTGGAGATGGTGGTGTCTTAGGGATGCTTGGGGAGATGGATAAAGAAGGAATCAGTTGAAAGAATCATCTAGCTCTGACACTTCCTAGCCGTACCACCAAAAGGAAGTCTCTTTTAACCTTTCTGAGACTCTATTTCCTCAACTGTAAAATAGAGATTATAATGCTTATACTATTTGGTAAATAGTTGTCATGGGTTGTGAGAATATTGCACTAAAAGTCTGAATACTCTACATAACTGGGAGGTTTTTGCTTTTGTTTTGTGGGAGAATTAGGGCATTATGAGGTTTATCTGATCCCTGGAAAGGAGAAATGGACTAGGGTGTTTTTTTGATGTCTTTTTGTAGGGAAACCAAACACACAAGCAATGTTCCCTCTAATTCATTTAAGGTATGAGTAGGGAGTTAGACCTTCATGATCAAAAACCATACTACCAAGCAAAAAATTAACAACAGCATATACAGACAGAGCTTAGTTATTGGCCAGGTGGGGGTCAGCCATGCTAGTACGCCAGCATTTCTTAATACCAGTAAATCTACATTGGTCTGTCTTCTTGGTCTGGCAGGACCTATACACATTGGGTTGTGGAGAGAGATCTTCCTTTGCCATAGTTTGTTTGGAGCTTACTCTTGGGGACCTGGAGAATCAGAAGCATGGGGCTCTGGTCTCCACAGTACAAGTCACATCCCAGCAGACAACGAAGTAACAATGAGTGGGAACTGAGTATGGACACAAGGATAGAGCTGAAGGCTTCCATGGAATCCATACCCCAATCAAACTGGACTCCTCTCTGTCCCTCAAAACATATTTTATGTTTTCTTGCCTCTGTACCTTTACTCATGCCATTCCTTGTGCTTAGAATGTCCTCCATTCCTTTGAAGCCCAACTCAAATATCAAATAAGCTTTCTCTAATGCTTCTGGGTTGGTAATGACCTTTCCTTTAAAACATCATATATCACTTTCTTTTGTAACTCTGTAAGCTACTTATACTGTACTGTATAATAGCATGCATTATAATTATTTGTATGTGTATTTTATATTCCAACTATGTGGTAGGTTTTATGAACATAGGCATCTAAACTTTCTATTACTACTAGAGTCTAGAAAAGTGTTTTATACACAGCAGGTGCTTAATAAATGTTTGTTGAATTGAAATGTTAGCTGTGAGGTGACTTTGGGTTAAGGCAGACAGAATCCTTAAGAGTTTTTACTAGGGTGGATTAAATGTGTGTGATAATCAGAAATCTTGTACAGATATAGTTTTGATTATGAGAGATTACACATTAATGTTACTTATTGGGAATGACTTGCAAATAGAATGACTCTGGTACATATAACAGTTAACATTTATAGCATGTACTATGTGCCAGTCACTGTGCTAAGTTCTTTACAGTTATCATCTTATTTGATCCTCACAACAACTCTGGGAAGTAGGTGCTATTATTATTCCCATATTACAGATGAGAAAATTAAGGCAGAAAGAAGTTACGTGACTTGCCCAGGGTAATACAGATAGAAAGTAACTGAGGCTGGATTTGAATTTAGGTCTTCCTGACTTGAGGTCTAATGCTCTATCCACTGTGACATCTAGCTGCCAATGTATGTCCCATCCGTCGTAGATAATAAGGACTCCATTCAGAGAGTCCTCAAAGAAGATATCCCATATGTCCCTTTTTTCCTGGGCATAAAGATATAAAAAATTTCCCAGGAAGATGAGAGTCTTTCTTCTTTTAAAAGAACTCTGAAGGCTTCCAGTTAAGATGGTAGTGTGGAAAGTCATGGAGGAGCCAGGCTCTTCTACAGGCACTCCAGAAAAAGGTTTTAAAATAGTGCCAAACAGAATAATGATCAGTAAATCCAAAGAGAAGCTGTATGTAATGCTTTACTCCATCCAAAACTAGACAAAAAGAAAGCCAGAAGACTGTGGGACTGCTCCACCAGGGAAGCCAGGATAAGCTCAGATAAACAAGCTAGGAGTCTGCCAGTACTTGGACTATGGAAGATGCAGAGGCATCTGAAACCTACAATATCCTGTACTGGGATAAAGGAGGATAGGAAACCTGGTGTGAGCTGATGAAGAAGTCTTTGGGCACTCTGAGCACTCTGACCATGACATGGGATGGGAGCAGGCAAAACTCTCATATCCATGTCCCAAGGGATCCAAGAGTTTGAAGCACTCTGACCTGATGTACTTCAGAGGGCCCTGAAGCCTGCAACACTCTGCAATGGGGAAGAGAGAGACCTTAGTGCTTGGAGAAGGACCTGTAGGAGAGTCAGAAACCAGCAGTGTTCTGATCACTCTAAGTCATCAGGGCCAGACATTATAGTATTCTTATGGGGATGGTCCAGGGGACTGGAAGTCTGCAACAAATTGACTTGAGACTCCAGAGTATTCTGAAGACCACAGCACAATCCAAATGATACAGGAGAACCTAAAACCTTCTGGTGCTTTGAATAGAGATATACCAGGGCAAGTAGAAATCAGTGGTAGGAACCCAGGTGATCGAGGTAAGGACCAAACAGTGCCTGACTTCCTCATCCAAAAGGAAAGGAATAGAATCAATTCTTGGCACAAAATTCCAAATCAGGAACTAAGGCAGGAGATATAAATAAATAGAAGACACTGAACAAGGAAATATGGAAACATGGATCAACAAACACCCAAGAAGTATACCTAGAAGAAGAAAATAACTACACAACAGCTATAAGCAAAGCCTTAGGGGAAAAAAATAGCTTTATCACAAAGACTACAAAAATAACTGGGAAGAATTAAAGCAAGAAACTAGAAATTAAATGATAAGTGAAATAAGGACTCTGGAGGAAAGAAAACCTGTAAGGAGAATAAGTAGCTTAGAATAGGAGGTAAAAAGGTAGAAAATCTTAACAAGTAGCAGTTTCATGAATATGAGAATGGAGCAAACAGGACTCAATGATCCCATGAGATAATAAGAAATATTAGGATAAAGTAAAAGACTGAAAAAATAGATAATATCAGATATATGGTATAAAAAAAACATTGAGAGCAGATGAAAAAGAGACAATTTAAGACTTATCAGACTCTCTTAGGTACCATATTTTTAAAAGTCATAAATGAAACCACCTAGATCTATTAAAGCCAGATGTAGTGGTGTATTCCTCTAATCACTGCTGCTGGGAAGGCTGAACCTGGTAGATTGCTTGGGCTCATTAGTTCTGTTATACAGTGGGCTAAAGTCAATCAAGTGTCTGTACCAAGTATGGTAACATTATATTGATTCCTTAGGGAGTTAGTGGGGTAGGGATGGGGTGGATGGGGGAGGGAGCACCAAGTTGCCTAAGAAAGAGCAAGTTGCCTAAAGTAAGAAACAGAGTAGGTCAAAGTTCTCATGCTGATCAGTAGTGGGATCTGGTCTATCAGTGACTGCTAAGGAGATCCAGTTGGGAGAGAAAGCGACAGACAGAAAGACAGAGACAGAGAGACTTGGAGAGACTTGGAGAGACAGAGAGAGACAGAGACATACAGAGATAGAGACTGAGATGGAGAGACAGAATAAAAAATAGAAAAAATACACTGGTTCTCTCATGAAAGATAAACCAAAATGAAATCTCCCAGGAATATCATAACACAAATCCAGAGACTGCAGGTCAAAGAAAAATATTGCAAATGGTCAAAAGACTGAGAAGGCAAAAGATAGCCTTACAAAAAAATACCTAGTCCTTCAGGACTAGATATAATTCTCAGGTTAAAAAAAAAAAAGAATCTTCAATGGAATAGATGCCTTACAGGATGATGAAAAGACCAGATGAGTAGAAACTTTGAAATGCAAACATAGAAGTTAAGAGAAATCTGGAAAGGTAAATACACACGCAATTGGAGGAGGTTAAACAATGATCAATCACTTACATTTTAATAGGAGGAGAAGAGACAAATGTCTCTTCAGAACCCTAATTTCTTTAGGGGAATAACAGAGGGACAAGCCGAGAGTCTTGGGGAAGGGCAATTTTTTTCCCCTCTGTTTCTGTGACTTTAAGAATAAAAAGAGAAGGAAGAGAAAAAGGAATACATCAGGAAGCAAATGAGGACAAAGGGGTGGAAGTTATTATTTTAATTAGAGTCTGAGAGAAGAAGAATATAGATATATGGAGGAAGGGGTTAAAGGAATGAGCGTCACTTGAACCTCGTTCTTATCTGAAACACACGCACTCACGCACAGTATGGAGAAATATATTAAATTCAAAGTAGGTGGAGATAGGGAAAGCAGAGATAAATGTTTAAAAGGGAAGAGAAAGTTGAGTAGGTCCTAGTCACAAGGAAAACACGTTTTGTCTCTGGAGGGTAGATTGTAAAGGGGGTGATTAAATAGAAAGAAACAAAAGAAACAAAAAGTGATCTGAATTTGGGCAAAAAAGAGGAGGAGCAGTGGTATGGAAGCAAATGGCTTCAGTTATAGATCACAAGTGCTGATCACATGTCTCTTACACAACATTCACCTTTACAATGAGGGGGAGCTGGGGGGCAAAGAAGAGAAAAATTATAAAAGAATAGGATAGAGAGAAATACAAATTAATAATTATAACCGCAAGCACAAATGGGATGAACTCACCCATAAAACAGAAGAGAATAACAGAATGGATTCAAAATCAGAATTCAACAATATGCTATTTCTACGAAAAAAAATTTGAAACAAAGATTCACGCAGAATTAAAATCTGCAGCTGGAACAGAATTTATCATGCTTCAGGCAAACTCAAAAAAGCAAGACTATCAATAATTATCTCAGATAATGCAACAATAAAAATAGAAGTGTTTAAAGCAAACTACTTTATGCTTAAAGGCAAAATAGACAGTGAAATAATATTAGCTATATATATGTGTAATGACTCTGGAGGAGAGGGCGAGGCCAACAACTTCATGTAATTCTGTCTCACTTCAATTTATGCAAGAATCAAAAAAAGACGTGTGTGTATATAGATATCCACATATATGTACACCAAATAACATAGCATCTAAGTACTTAGTAACCTTTCCTCTTTTGAAGTTCACAAAATTAAAATTTTATAAAAATTATGATAGTTATAATATACCACCCTCCAGGTTATTCTCCCTCCTTTCTCAAGGAGTTCAACACCTAGTTCACCATCTTCCTCAATTCTGCAAGTCTTGACCTTATGCTAAGGGATTCTTCCATTCACATAGATGTCCCCTGGATCTCTCTAATGTCTCAATTCCTCAAATTCCTTAAAGCTCATGACCTACTCTTATATTCTACCTCAGCCATATATAAGAACGGTCGTATACACACTAGATATTGCTATAGCTCACAAATGTTTTCACCAAATTTGGACCAATATATAGTATCAAGTACAATAAGTTCCAAATGGACTTAGATATAAAAGGTAACATTATGAAAAATTAAATTATCAAGGAAAGAAATATTTTTCATAACAATGGATATGGGAAGAGCTCTTGATCAAACAGGGCATAAAGTGGATCACAAAATTTAACAACTTTGATTAAAGTTAAAAAGCTTTTGTACAGACAAAATCAATGCAGTTATCTGGTGAAAAAATATTTATAACAAATGCCTCTGACAGTGGTCTGATATCTAAAATATATAGGAAATTGATTTAAATATATAAAAACAAGAACCATTCCCCAACAAATAAATGGCCAAGGTATACAAATAGGCAGTTCTTATGGGAAGAAATCTAAGCTATTAATAGCAATATGAAAAAATGCTACAAACCATCAGTAATTAGAGATATGCAAATTAAAGCAATTCTGAAATTCTATCTCACAACCATCAGAGTGACAAAGTTGGCAAAAAAAAAGGAAAATGACAGATTTTGGAGAAGATATGGGAGGATATGCACATTAATGCATCATTGGTGGAGTTATGGAGCTAGCTATTCTGGAAGACAATTTGGAATGGTACCAGAAAAGTCACTTAATTGCATACCCTCTGACCAAAAAATACCACTAATGACTAGGCATATACCCCAAAGAGCAAAGAAGGAGGAAAAGATACATATATACAAAAATATTTATAACAGTACTTTTTGTTGTAATGAAAAACTGTAAACTAATGGGGTTCCCATCAATTAGAGAATGACTAAACCAATGAAAGTATAGAAATGTAATGAAATATATTTCTTTTTTTTTAAAAGAAATAACAAAAGGGATCAGAGTCAGAGAGACTTGTGAAGATGAAATAGTACAGAATGAAGTGAACAGAACCAGAACAATTTATACAATAACTACATCATAAAGAAAAACACCTTTGAAAGACTTAAAAATTACGATCTATACAATAGTCAACCACAACACCCGATGACCAATGATGATGCATGCTACCCATTACCCACAGAGCAGTGATGAATTAGAGTTGCAGAATTAGACCTTCATTGTCAGACATGGCCAATGTTTTATTGTGTGTGTGTGTGTGCGCGCACGCGCGTGAGAGAGTGTGAGCGTGCGTGCACTTGACTTTGATACGTTTTTTTTTCACAAGAGAGGTTTTTATTTTTTAATTAGGAAAGGAATTTAAGGGAAAGAGAGGAGGGTTGATTATAGTGATGCCCAAGAAAGAAGAAAAGAAAGAAGAGTGTCATTTAAGCATTAAAAAATGTTTGTGGAAATATTTATATTTGTTAGTCAAGTTCAGAATAACAGAAAAAAAAAAAGAAATACAAAGCAGAGGGTCTTTATAGCTTCTTTTGGCTGCTAATTCTAGAATCAAGTCTTCTATTCTAAATGTTTTTGCTTGGGACTAGAATGGGGTTCAAGTTCCTACTTTGCCACTGCCTTTCTACTGACTTGTTGTTGTTGTTGTTGATCTTTTGTTCTCAAAAAGGACCAATAACATCATGAAGGTGATGTCTTGACTTGTGCATGAATTAGATTTAAGTGACGCAAAGCTAGGCAAAGTTGTGCAAAGTCATCAGCCTCATCCTTTCCTCTAGCATCATCAAAGTCCAGTGGCCAGACAAAAGTCAAGATGACTGGAGATGGCCCAGGTTGCAGTGGGTGACCTTGGTCTTGCTAAATCAAGGTCTTTTCCAGGTCTCAGTTTATCTGAGGCCACACCCATTCAAGGAAGTAGGGCTTGGTAAGAGTAAAGACGAAAGATGGTCCAATTTACTATTACAAAGATATTAGTCTAGGAGGAGAAAACCCTCATAATTTCTGACTGGAACAGAAAACAATTCCTATTTACACTCATTTTAAGCCATGAAAACCTAAACAGTAAGCCACAGAGGCTTGGGTTGGGGCTATTATTGGCCATTCAATGATAGCCAGAGTGATTTGGGTTTAAAGGCATAGTCAAGTAGCTCCATTTAAAAGACAGAGGGCTTTTTAAAAGCCTGTCTTTTCAGAGCTGTATTTCAAGAAATCAAAAATGAAAACTGTGCAGGACAAAATGTAAATTGTCCCGACTTTTTGAAAAAAAAAAATAAATGAAGGAGGAGGAGGAGGAGAAGAAGTGAAGGAGTAAGAACAAAAGATGAACAACAACAAGGGTTGAGAGAGACAGACAGACAGACTTCCAGAGCAGGTGTTGTGAGTTAAACTTTATTATATATATTTCTTATATGTGTACCCCATTACTATTATGATCTAAGTTTAACCTTACTAATGTCAGTATCAAACATAAACATTTCCACAAACAGTAAACATAGAGGATAGTATATAAAAACCTTAAATATTTTTATGTGTGGCTTTTATGTTTTTAAAATATACAATGAACTGAACACATTTGTTTCATTCCTTTTCTCATCTGTGCATTTTTTTAATGCTAAGATGACATTCTTCCCCAACCCCATAGAACTGAAAATTAATTTCTTTCTTTTTCCTCTAATTTGTTTATGATATGACAATTTATACCTAGGTCATGTATCCATCTATTTGATTTAGGAGGATAGATAGAATAGTCAATCAGTCATAAGGGCAGAGGATACTCTGAGATTTTGCAATTCGATGATCTGGGCTTTCTGAACATGGCACAAACTTATATCAATTGCTTTAACACTGGTCCAAGTTGCTTTGCTTTTGTTTGTTTTTTTTTATTTTTGATTGGACAATCGTCAGAAAGATAAAGAAATTTTCTTGCTGCAGGCCAGTGCTTTTAGCATTCAGCAGCTTTCTAAAGTGGAGCTATCAGCACTATTACAAAATTATCTTGTAAATTTTTTTTATTTTTTTCTTCCCTTCCCCCCCACCCCCAACCATGGCAACCATTAGACACAAATAGGTATGTCTATGTAAAATTATTCTATACATACTACTGTTTATGAGTTCTTTCTCTGCATGGAGATAGTGTCTTTCTTCATATATCCTTTATAGTTAATTTGGGTATTCATAATAGACAAAATAACGTACTTGCGCAAAGTCATTCTTAAAATAATTTTGTTGTCACTGTATATAGTGTTCTCTTGGTTCTGCTCATTTCTCTCTTCATTATTTCATGCAAGTCTTTCCATGTTTTTCTAAAATCATTGTACTCAACATTTCTTATGGCACAGTAGTATTCTATCACAATCATATACCACGACTTGTTCAGCCATTCCCCAATTGATGGGCATACCTGCAATTACCAGTTCTTCACTACCTTAAAGAGAGCTGTTATAAGCATTTTAGAACATACAGGTTCTTTTCCTTTTTCCCTAATCATCTTTGGAAATAGACCAAGTAATGGTATTGCTAGGTCAAAGGGTATAGGTAGATTAATAACTCTTTGGGCATAATTCTAGATTGCTTTTCAAAATGGTTGGATCAATTCACAATTCCACCAACAATGAATTAGCATCCCAACTTTTCCACATCATCTCCAACATTAGTCACATTCCCCTTCTATCATTTTAGCCAATCTGGTAGTCGTAAAATGATATCTCAAGGTTGTTTTAATCCACATTTCTCTAATCAATAATGATTTAAAGCATTTTTATATGACTATAAATTGTTTTGATTTCTTCATTGGAAAACTGCCTGTTCACATCCTTTGACTATTTGTCAATTGGGGAATGACTCATATTCTTATAGATTTGATAAAATTCCTTATATGTTTTAGATATGAGACCTTTATCTATAAACTGTCTATAAAAATTTGGATACATGACCTAGATATAAAGAGAGATTTTATGAGAAATTTAGAAGAACATGGAACATATTACTTATCATACTTATGTATAGGTGAACAATTTATGAATAAACAAGAGATAGAGAGCAAAGTTAGGTGTAAAATGGATAATTTTTATTACATTTAATTAAAAAGTTTCTGTACAAATAAAACACATATAGCCAAGATCAAAAGGAAAGCATGATTGAAGATTTCTAAGGGATTCACAGACATTGTAACTTGCCAAACTCCAAAGAACAGTTTTATAATGGTGGCAGATTATTAGATGCATGAAAGCCTCCTTCCCATTGCTGATTCATCCAGATATGTTCGTAAGGGCAGCTAGGTGGAAGAGTGGATAGAGTGCCAGCCCTGGAATCAAGAAGACTCATTGTCCTGAGTTCAAATCTGGCCTCAATTTTACAACCAGTGTCTCTGATAAGGGCCTCATTTCTAAAATATACAGAGAACTCAGTCAAATTTATAAAAATACAAATCATTCCCTAATTGATAAATGGTCAAAGAATATGAACAGGCAGTTTTCAGATGAAGAAATTAAAGCTATCTATAGTCATATGAAAAAATGCTCTAAATCACTATTGATTGGATAAATGCAAATTAAAACAACTCTGAGGTACCACATCACACCTATCAGATTGGCTAACATGACAAAACGGGAAAATGATAAATGCTGGAGAAGATGTGGGAAAATTGGAATATTAATGCATTGTTTGTGGAGTAGTGAACTGATCCAACCATTTTGGAGAGCAATCTGGAACTATGCCCAAAAGCTATAACAATGTACATACCCTTTGACCCAACAATAGCACTTCTAGGTCTGTATCCCAAAGAGATCATACAAATGGGGAAAGGACCCACATGTACAAAAATATTTATAGCAGCTTTTCCTGTGGTGGCAAAGAATTGGAAATTAAGGGGATGCCCATCAATTGGGGAATGGCTGAACAAGTTGTGGTATATGAATGTAATGGAATACTATTGTGCTATAAGAAATTATGAGCAGGCAGACTTCAGAAAATCCTGGAAAGACTTATATGAACTGATCCTGAGTGAAGTGAGCAGAACTAGGAGAATGCTGTAAACAGTAACAGCCAAGTTGTGTGATAACTAACTTTGGTAGACTTATCTCTTCTTAGCAAGGTAATGAAGGATCCAAGACAACTCCAAAGGATTGATGATGGAAAATGCTATCCACATCCAGAGAAAGAACTATGGATTTTGAATGCAGATCGAAGCATACTGTTTGCCTTTTTTTTTTCTCTTTTGTTTTGTTTCTTCTTTCTTGTGGTTCCTCCTATTGGTTCTAATTCTTCTTTTCAACATGACTAATGTGACAGTATGCTTAATAGGAATGTATAAGTAGAACCTATATCAGATTGCACGCCATCTTGTGGAGGAAGGTAAGGAAGAAGGGGGAGAAAATTTAAAACTCAAAAGCTTATGGAGGTGAATGTTGAAAACTAAAAATAAATTAATTTTTAAAAAATCTGTCCTCAAACACGTATTAACTATGTGACCCTGGGCAAGTCCCTTAACCCTATTTACCTTAGTTTCCTTATATGCAAAATGAGCTAGAAAAGGAAATGGCAAACCACTCCAGTACCTTTGCCAAGAAAACCCTTAATGGGGTCATGAAGAGTCAGAGGTGACTGAAAAACAACTAAACAACAACAACCAGATATGTCTGATTCTTAGACAGATCTCAATTCCTGACAGTGAAACATAAGTTGTTAGCTGGTGGTAGTGCCCTAAGGAAAGACCCTGGATCTTATTTAAGTAATTTTTCATCTTTCTTGGGTGGAAGGGGAATAATCAGGGGAGAATGGGGATATAGAAAAGGACATGAATGGCATGATGACTGGGGTATCCCAGGATGAATAAATTTGAGAGCCATTGACCTAATAGATAAAGCATAGAATTGGCGATCTATTATTTCCAAGTCTACAAAGATTTATTGTTTCCCAATTGCAAACTGAACAAGTATCTAGGCCCTCCTTCCTGCTTACCCCCATTAGTTAAGAAGCATACATATTGACCCTCCACAGAATATATATAACACTGAGTACCTAGGGGATATTGTGAGGTTAAGTTGGGTAATATATGGTTTTACATTTCCTTAGAAGGATGATAGATGTGAGATAATAAAACTGGAGATTAAGGGTCTTTTGCTTTTTGTTAAAAAAGAAAAATAGACCCTTTAAACATAATCTCCTTGATGGCAAGGGATGTTGTTCTGTTTTGTTTTCTCCCTTCAGAATTTTGTATTCCCAGCTCCTGTTACAGTACCTGGCATGGTTTTTTATCCTTGTCCTCTGTTTTCACTGGGGTGAGGGAAGATGCATGTGGAAACCCAGGTCTTTGTGAGCCGAAGACTGGCCATCTATGCAATCAATAAGCATTCATTAAATGCCTGCTTTATGCCAAATACTCTGTATAGGGATTTGGAGACTACAATGAAACAACCCCAGCCCTGAACAAGATTATTTACATCCTATTAGGGGAAACAACATGGATATATGTGGATATACAAAGTAAATGCCAGACGATTTTCTGGGGAGAAGCACTAACAACTTGTTGTAGGGAGGGAAAGGCTCGCATGGCCTTAGGAGGTGGCATTTAAACTGAACTTTAAAGGGAGCCAGGGATTGTGAGGGACTGAAGTGAGCAGGGATTTCATTCCAGATATGGAGGACAGCCTGTACAAAAACACAAAGGGGTTGTATGTGAGGAAGCTAAAGAAGGCCTCTTTGGCTGGACTGAAGAGTACATGAGGAAGAGTAATGTATAACAAGCCTGGAAAAGGGGACTGAGATAGACTTGGCAAGATTTTTAAGGTCAAACATAGGAGTTTATATTTTATTCTAGAAGAAACTGGGAACCATCAGGACTTATTTAGCAGAGGAATCTCTTGCAGTAGCACTTTGGCAGCCATGTAGCTTTTTGAGTGCAAAAAATTATCAATGAAAGCTGAAGAAAGTAGAATTATTTAACCCGAAGAGAATATTAAAGGGACACTCAATAGTAATCTGCAGGTATATTAAGATGCATCATGTGGGTGATAAGCTACATCTGGCATTCATCTCTACTGATGAAAGAAGCAGAAAATAAACTACAGCAAGAAAGATTTGGATTAAGATATTTGGAGAGAGTCGTGAGAGTCAATATTAGAAAATAATTGAATCAGTGGCAGCAAGGGCACAGATACCTTTCCTGGTGAGCTGTAGACTAATGTCAGTGTGATGGTTTAAACGAACGTATGTTCCTCAAAGTAGAAGAATGGACTCAATGACCTCTGGAATGTCCTTCCTTCCAAGTATTGTAGGTGTACATCATGATGTTGGAGATAACGTTTAGAGAACTAAGGCAAAGGAAGGTGTGGGTGGGGACTATCAGAGCTATCCTTGAAAGGAGTATGGCCCGAGTTGGGTCATGTACTCTGCCTCTAACATAATGATATTTGGTTTAAAGGCAGTTAATAAATTTCTCCCTCACAAAATAAAGCCTCTCCCTTTTCTAAATATCCTCTACTCACCCTCCAACATGGCTTTTAAGACAGATGGTTTATGGATTATAGATAAAATCAGAAATTCTTCTGGATGCCAAACAGATGCATGCCTACAATCTCTGCTTCTCCCTTGTCCTTCTCTCCCTCTTTTAAAGAACATTCATATTTAATTTAATTCTTCCAAATGGCTTCCCCATCAGCTCATCTTCCCATTCTGCTATGCATCACAGTCTCTCTTAATGTAGCTACCTGCCAAATTAAATTTAATGGTTGATCTGCTAGAAGATGGCCACAGGATATTGCCAAGTGCTCTTGCATCTTGTTTTTATGGACTTTCACACCTGCTAGTTCTTTTTGCTTTATTATTCAGATGGGTATCACAAGAGGTATTGCCCCCCCCTTTTTTTACCCTATCTAACAGCATCATAATCTCTCCCTCTATTTCATCATAAGTCACTTTCAGTATCTCTGGGAAAAGTATAGGTTTCCCCTATGCCTTTGGGTGAGGGATGGGTTTGGGTAAAGAACTTTGTGGGAAGAAATTCCTCTTCCAAATAGACAGAAGAATGTTATGACACCAAGTTTGTTTGAACCCATTTGGAGACTGATAGATTCATAAGTATAATAGTTTCATGTGATTGACAGCCATAGGGAACCTTAGAAATCATCTAGTCCTCCTCTTACAGATGAGGAAGCTTGAGTCAAGTGACTTGCATGGGGTCCTCTACCTATTCAATGGTAGGATTAAAACCCAGGGCACCTGACTGAAAACCCAGTTCTCTTTCCACTTCACCAAATTTCCTGGTCAGTGGCTTATGTTGTGGCTGTGCATATCTACTCAACTCTGCCTAGGAGCAATAAGAAAATTAGGCGGCAAGCCAGGGTCTCTGCTGCTTTGCTCTCTGTCCCTTCAGGTAGGCCCCATTTGAGGAGATTCCAACAATTTGGACCAGAGCTGACAGCCATTCTGAAACACTGAGCCAAATCTTTGTTTATTCCTCCATGGCCAGTCTTCCACAGCCATCCAAATGCTTATTCCAGTGTCCATCCTTCTAGCTTTTAGGTCTTTCCCTTTTGGCCAATTCCTCGAACTTCTTTATCAAAGGGAGGGGAGATGGGGAAGCTGGAAAACAGAGAGGTAAGAAGGAAGTTACGGCAGAAATTTATGTCTGAACACTCTTGCCTGCACCCTATTGTTCCACTATTATTGTTGTTGTTTGCTTGTTTCAGTCATGTCCAACTCTTTGGGATCCCATTTGGGGTTTTCTTGGCGTAGGTACTATAGTGGTTTGTCTCCTTTTCCAGCTCATTTTACGGATGAGGAACTGAGACAAACAGGGTTAAGTGACTTACCCAGGGTCACACAGCTAGTAAGTGTCTGAGGCCAGAAGATGAGTCTTCCTGACTTCAGACCCAGCACTCTATCCACTGTGCCATCAAGCTGCCCCCATAAAGAATGTTACATTTGGAATGAGAAGACCTTGTTTTAATCCCAGCTCTTCCACTTACCCATGTAACCTTGGGCAAGTCATTTGGACTAGACCACCTCAAGGTCCTTCCCAGCTCAACATCTAAATATATGATTCTGTGATCTCTGATTGAATGAATCCACACAGCTAGACTGAGATGAGGACAACTGTCCAGGAGAGAGGGAACTGAGGGACAAGACCCTAACCCGGAGTGCTCTGGAGAGTCTGACACTCTCTCAGGACTCCCTCCAGAGCATAGCTTCTGCATCTTTTTGATGTCCTGGTACCCCTTTGCTAGTCTGGTGGAGACTAGGGACCTCTTCTTGGAATGTTTGTTGCCTAAATTCATAATGGAAGGAAATGCTAGGTTTCATTTCACTGTTAGTGAAAATAAAGATGTAATCTGTCTAGTTCAGGGACCAAGGGTGAAGAAATCCTGCTAAAAGCTGGTGGAATTTGGGACTTCCCAGGACTTGGTCCTTGTGGATGAGTAAAATCATGTTAGTAACTAGCAATACCTTCCGGTGGTTAAATTCCTCATTGTAATTCCTCAATTTCAGCTCATACTTTAATTACAGCTATATAGTTTATATACTAGTTTAACAGAATTAGTCTTAAATTCAGAATACTTGAATTCTGGTCCCAGATCTGCCACCGTATGGTCTGGAATAAGTCACCTTCCCCTAATTTTCCTAATTTGATTTGGATGTGGGTTGTACTAGATGATCTCTGAAGTCCTTTCCAGCTCCAACAAGAGAGCAACGTGGGAGAAGGGAGAGAAGAATGGCCACAAAGACAAATTTCTTCCTTTCCCAGCTGTTCCCAGTGATTATGAAGCCAGTGGGATAGGAGGGACTGGAGGAGGAGGAGGAGAGACCTGGGAAAGAGGGCATAGGGAGAGGGAGAGTAGATGGAGGATTTTTTTCACTGAGAAGAATTAATGTAAGTGGGCAACAACTGTGTAGAAGACCTAAGCCACTCAAAATTATCTCTCCTGCCAACTTTGACTCAAGGTTACAATTGCAGGGCCTAGATCAATATAAATATAAATTATAAGTTGTACAGAGAGATAAATGCAAGTGTTGTGAGGACTTGGAGTTATGTGGAGACCTAGATTCTAATGGAGTTAGTCTGAGGAGTTTTCACAGAAGAAGTGTTTCCTGGTGCAAGGGAAGAGAAATGTTAAGGGGGGACAGTAATTGGAGACTGTAAATGGGCCAGCCTTGGGAGAATGTCATACATGGTGAATAAGACACTTAGCCAACTTGCATTATAGCATGTAGAGCTTGAACGAGAGTTCAAAGTCATCTCACCCAATATACTTCATCTTATATTTGAGGATGCTAAGGCTTAGAAGGAAGTAGCTTGCCCCAGGTCACTTATATAGGCAGTAAGTAAAGCCAGGGTTGGAATCTAGGTCTTCTGACTCCTGAGCCCACATTTCTTCCAGTATGCCATATTGCCATATCATCATTCACTCATTTATTCCCTTGCTTCTCTGAATTTTTCATATTGGTGACTTCTTACAGCACAGTAATAGTCTGTTATATTTGTGAAACAAAGTTTAGGTGACCATTCCCCAACTGATGAATTTCTAATTTGTGTCTAGTTCAAAGGTTCATCTCTACTTCACCCTTATCATGATCTATCCTCATAGTTCCTACCCTTTTTCTCAGTTCATCACCTCTGTTTGAGCTTCATTTCTCTTGCTGCCCAGTCTTGACCCACTATCAGCTATTTAAAAATTGTTCTTTTCCAAACAATTTCCATACTACCAACCCCAAAATCTTCCATCTATTTTTCCAGAATTACTCTGAAACAGCTAAAAACTGCTAGAAATCAATAAATTGTGATGATTGATTAGTTCACTATAAATTTGTGCTGCTCTCACCTAGACCCCAAGCTCTGCATACCATTCCTGTCACATTTGCCCTCTCAACTATAACAAAACTTTTCTCCTCTGCTCATAACTTGTAACTCTAAGACCTCCCCTCCAGTAAATGACCTTGCCTTCTTATATCTATATCCTTAGGAGGTTCTGTGATTTCATGAATGTGGGTACCCATCAGTCCAGATGGCATCTCAACTATGTCTTTTCATACTATGTGATTCTTGTCCATGTCTTTTTAAAAATACCCAATAGAAGATCCATCCAGTGTACTGGAGTCCCCCTTTATGGTTCTTTGAATTTGTTGGAGACACCTTTGTAACAGGTTCCCCCTGTTTTGTCTGGCATTCGTGTTACATGGCTGGCACACTTCCCTTTTCTTATCCTAAAAGACTGATGTTGTCTTTCAGGCTACTTCTAAAGCAAAAACTATCATTAGGGCACGAGAAAAGTCTTCATCAAAAAGGACTTCCAAGAACTGACCTTGAAGTGTGGAGTGCAGAAAGAATAATGCATTGAGAATCAGGATTCCAGAAGGGTTGGAGTCCCAACTCTTTCCTTGACTATCTGCTTGACCTTGTACACATTATTCATTGCTCTGGACTCCAGATTCTTCATCATCAAAATGAGGGGTTTAGATTGGGATTTGGCCTTTTCTGGCTCTAATTATCAGTTCACTATAAATGTCAAGCATTTATGATGGTGCCAGGTATGGGGCTAAGTGCTAGGGATATAAAAGAAAGGCAAATAGACTATAAGTCTAACTATCTCTAGGAAGGAAATAGTTTCTGGTATGTGGGATGAAATCAGCTAAAGTTTAGGCCAATTGATAGTGGACCCTTAAGACTCTCCCTGGTCAGCCCCCAGTAGATGTGTTCTTCCCTGTAACAAACACAGTTTTCATTGCTTTCAGCGACTTCACAATGAGTTGCCTCTCAGCTTGGAGGATCTGGAAGATGTGTTTGATACCCTGGATGCTGATGGCAATGGCTTCCTGACTCCAGAGGAGTTCACCAGTGGATTCAGTGAGTCCCCAAATCACATATCTATCTGCAGATTCTAGATTCTCTCAACTTGTGAGAAGAATGAGAACGTGAAGAATAACTCATGACTCATATTCCTGCCCAGTGATTCAGGGGCTCATGGACCAAGGTTGTGGTTTGTTTAGGCTCCTTCACTTTTCTTATTCCTCTTGCTTGTTCGTTGCTACCCATCCTTCAAGGGCCCACTGAGTCGCCACCTCCTCCATGAAATCTTCCCTGATTCTTTCAGCTGTTTAGAGCCTGGTCCCCCACCTGAACTCCCATTACATGGATGGTAGGATTATCAAATTTAAAGGTGACACAAAATTGGGAGGAATAACGGATCTATTATATTACAAAGCAAGGATTCAAAAGGATCGCAACAGACTAGAAAGATGGAGCAAATTTAATAGGTATATATGTTGTCAGTCAATAAACATCTATTATGTGCCAGGTACTGTGCTAAGTCCTGAAGATACAAAGAAAGGTAAAAGACATTTCCTGCTTTCCAGGAGCCCATGGTCTAAGGTGAGAGACAACACGCAAATAACTATGTACAAACAAGACATATGCAGTATAAATTGGACATAATTAACAGAAGGAAGGCACTAGAATTAAGGGAGATCAGGAAAGGCTTCCTATAGAAGGTAAGATTTGAGATGGAACTTGAAGGAAGTAGGAGGTGGAGATAAGGAAAGACATACTTGTACTGTCATCTACTGTACAGTAGAGGATGGAAGAAGTATGGCTAGACAATACTTTGTGTCAACTGGGGGTTTAAGCAGATTTCAAGTTCAATTTGAATTAGCAGTGTGACATGGCAGCCAAAAAACTAATGTAATCTTAAAGTGAATTAATAGAAGCACTGTCTAGGGAGGAAATAGTTCTGCTGTAGTCTTATCTGCTCAGGCTAAACCTGTAGCATCGTGCCCAGGTCTGGCAGAGCTGCATTCATTCAAGGAACCATATTTTAGGAAAGACGTCGGTAGCATGTCTAGAAAATGACAAGGAAAGCAAATGGCCTCAGGGCCATAGGATGAATGTTTGAAGGAAACGGAAATGAAATAGCTGGAAGAGAAAACGTATAGGAGACATAGTATCTGTCTTCAAGTATCTGCTGTTATGTGGAAGGGAGTTTAGTTTGGTCCTACAGAACAGAACTAGGAGCAGTGATGAATGGATGTTGAGGGAGTTACATGTAAGGTAAACCTTCCTAACAATTAGAATTGCCCTGGGCAGAATGGACTTCTGGAGAAGGAGGCAGTGTCTCCTCCCTAGAGGTGTTCAAATAACCATTCTGTATGGGTTTGTAACCATTTGTTTGGGACAGTGTAGAGGGCGTGAGTTCAAACTAGATGGTCCCTGGGGTCCCTGACAGCTCTGAGGTTCCGTGATTGAAGTGTCCACATTCCACTGCTTCCCTCTATCTGACATGATGGAGAATAGGTAAGGTAAACAGTTCGCTCCAGCTGGGGATTAGCTGAGAGTGGAGAGTCATGCTTAGGAAACCATACCATCATGTTCTGTTGTTGTTCAATTGTTTTAGCCATGTCCAACTCTTTGTGACCCCATTTAGGGTTTTTTTTGGCAGAGATACTGGAGTGGTTTACCATTTCCTTCTCCAGCTCATTTTATAAAGAAAATGAGGCTAAACAGGGGCAAGTGACTTGCCTAGGGTCACATAGTACATGTCTGAGGCCAGATTTGAACTCAGGAAGATGAGACTTTCCACCTCCAGGCCTAGCATTCTGTATGGTGTACCAAAAGCAACAAGCTTAAAGTCAGGAAGACCTGAGTTCAAATGTGGCCACAGATACTTACTAGCTGTATGACACTGAACAAGTCACTTAACCCTGTTTGCCTCAGTTTCCTTATCTGTAAAATGAGTTGGAGAGGGAAATGACAAACCACTCCAGTATCTCTGCTAAGAAACTCCAAACTGGGTTATAAAGAGTTGGATGTGACTGAACAACAATCATCATTTTACAACTAACAATAATACATGTAATTAACACTTTACACTTTCAAGTTGATGAGACATTTTCCTCTCAACCTTATGAAGTGAGACTACAAATTTTATCATTGCTGTTTTACAGATGAAGAAACTGAGTCTCAGAAAGCTTAAATGATTTGCCCATGGCCTTAGAACTAATAGGGTCAAAGCAAGTATAGGCAAGTATAGGCCTCCTGATTTTAAGTCTACTTTTTTGTTGTTGTCATTGTAAAAACACACTGTCAAAGGACAGTTGTTTTTTAGAACCAAAGCTATGACAGAAAGATTGGAGTGGTTTCTAGTGGATTTGTGTGGTTAAGGGCTTCTTAGAGTGAGGGACCTACATGCACAGAAAATCCACAAAGTCAGATCTGATCCACAAAAGTCAAAATGGTACAATGTATACCAAACAGGATGGGCAAATTCCTGTGATTGCAGACCATTGGGCAGAGTGTATGGGAGTAATAACCTCACCATATATAATTGACTATACTTATCTAAAGAGTCACAGAATGTCAAAAGCTAGAAAGAACCTTAGACATAATGTGTCTATATCCTTCAATTTACAGAGGAAGAAACTGAAGCCTAGAGAGAATGAATAATTTGTCCAAATTTAAATAGTCAGTGTCAGTCTGGAACCCAGACTTTCTCACTGCCTGGTCAGAATTCTTTCTCTTGCCCCAAAGTCCATGGGACAAGTGCAAAAACAAGTGTTGGGGCAGCCAGGTGGCAGTGCTGTGCCTGGAGTCAGTAAGTCCTGAATTCAAATCCAGCTTCAGATACTTACTAGCTGTGTGACCCTGGGAGAGTTGCTTAACTTCAGTTTCCCTCAGTTGCTTTATCTATAAAATAGGGATAATAACAGCCCCTACCTCCCAGGGTTGTTGTGAGGATCAAATGAGATATAATTTGTAAAAGGCTTAGAACAGTGCTGGCACATAGTAGGCATTATATACATGTTTATCATTATCATCATCATTACTAAAATTATTTTTATTCTTTCTTAAGCAACTACACAGCACCTTATAGCTCTCTTATTGTAGTACCACATTCTGCCTTGTGTTATAGACAGAATTAATATGTGTTATTATGGACATGTCTTATCTCCCATATTATATTATAATCTCTGTGAGAGTAGGTAACATGCATGTATTAGGAATAATGGACTCTTAATCCCCATATGACAAATGATCAAAGGATAAGAATAGGCAATTTTCAGAGGAAGAATTCAAACCGTCAATAGCCATATGAAAACATGCCCTAAATCACTAATAATTAGAGAAATGCAAATTTCATAAAACTCTGAGATGTACCACCTCACATTCATCTGATTGGCTAAGATAGAAAAAAAGCCAAGTGACCGATGCTAGAGAGGCTATGTGAAAAGAGGTATATTGAAACACTGTTGGTGGAGCTGTGAACTAGTCTAACAATTCTAGAAAGCAATTTGGAACTATGCTCAAAAATATATTAAGCTGCTCATACCCTTTGACCTTGCGATACTGCTACGAGGTATATATCCTAAAGAAAACAAAAAAAGGGAAAAGGACTCTTGGTGCAAAAATATTTATAGCAGCTCTTTTTGTTATGGCAAAACATTGGAAACCAAAGGGATGCTCATCAACTGGGGATGATGGCTGAATAAGCTGTGGTATATGTGGATGCAATGGAATACTATTGTGCTATAAGAAATGATGAAAAGGATGGTTTTGGAAAAACCTAGGAAGACTTACATGAAATGAGGCAAAGTGAAGTGAGCAGAACCAAGAGAATAATTTATATAGTAACAGCAATATTGTAAAGATAATCAACTTTGAAAGACTTGACAACTCTGATCAACACAATGACCAAGCAAAATTCCAAATGACTCATGATGAAACATGCTATCCACCTCCAGTTAGAGAAGTGACAGACTCATAATGCTGATCGAAGCATCTTTTCCTTTCTTTTCTTTCTTTCTTTCTTTCTTTCTTTCTTTCTTTCTTTCTTTCTTT